>NC_042969.1:25481649-25675372 GCF_901001165.1 Salmo trutta | reverse complement strand
CTGTAGCTCTACCTGTTGGAGATCCCGCCGTAGCTCTACCTGTTGGAGATCCCCGCCGTAGCTCTACCTGTTGGAGACCCGCTGTAGCTCTACCTGTTGGAGATCCTGCTGTAGCTCTACCCTGTTGGAGACCCGCTGTAGCTCTACCTGTTGGAGACCCTGCTGTAGCTCTACCTGTTGGAGACCCTGCTGTAGCTCTACCTGTTGGAGACCCTGCTGTAGCTCTACCTGTTGGAGACCCTGCGTAGCTCTACCTGTTGGAGACCCAGCTGTAGCTCTACCTGTTGGAGACCCTGCTGTAGCTCTACCTGTTGGAGACCCTGCTGTAGCTCTACCTGTTGGAGACCCAGCTGTAGCTCTACCTGTTGGAGACCCTGCTGTAGCTCTACCTGTTGGAGACCCTGCTATATGCTGTCACATGCATTGTTGCTACTCAACAGGTTGTGACAGAAGGGCCTCAGGCTGGAGAGATTGTTGCTTTAGGGGGGTTTCTCTGTGAACTAGCCTAGTAGCCATAGTGCTGCTTCCCCGTCATCTAGTTCTGATGCTGCTTCCCCGTCATCTAGTTCTGATGCTGCTTCCCCGTCATCTAGTTCTGATGCTGCTTCCCAGTCATCTAGTTCTGATGCTGCTTCCCCGTCATCTAGTTCTGATGCTGCTTCCCCGTCATCTAGTTCTGATGCTGCTTCCCCGTCATCTAGTTCTGATGCTGCTTCCCCGTCATCTAGTTCTGATGCTGCTTCCCCGTCATCTAGTTCTGATGCTGCTTCCCCGTCATCTAGTTCTGATGCTGCTTCCCCGTCATCTAGTTCTGATGCTGCTTCCCCGTCATCTAGTTCTGATGCTGCTTCCCGTCATCTAGTTCTGATGCTGCTTCCCAGTCATCTAGTTCTGATGCTGCTTCCCCGTCATCTAGTTATAATGCTGCTTCCCCGTCATCTAGTTCTGATGCTGCTTCCCCGTCATCTAGTTATAATGCTGCTTCCCCATCATCTAGAGTTAATCTGCCAGAGCAGGGTTAGTGATGTCAGCATCTGGGATTCCAGAAGGTGACTGTTTATTTTTAGCGGGCACAATGTGTGTGCAGTGCACTGAGAGAGATTACATGTGCGAGTGTACGTGAGCGAGCGATTCAGTGAGCGAGTGAAAGTGAGTGAGGGAAATGGAGAGGAAATGGAGAGAAAGAGAGAAATCCCACAGAGGTGCATACTAGATATTAAAAGGAAGAGAGGGATAGAGAAGGGAGGGAGAGAGGGAGGGAGAGAGGGAGGGAGGAATGGTGACACATCATATCATTTGTAGGTCAGTCTTTTACAAATTCATGTACCATTCTCATCTGTCCATCCAACAATAATATTAGTTTCAGAGGAAGGAGACTAATATATAATTTGGTGGGTGCTTATATTTGTCCTATTTCACACATGTAAAAGTGTGTATACAGTGCATTGGGAAAGTATTCAGACCCCTTCCCCTTTTCCACATTTTGTTACGTTACAGCCTTATTCTAAAATGGATATATATATATATACACACACACACACACACACACACACACACTCTCATAAATCTACACACAATACCGCATGATGACAAAGAGAAAACAGGTTTTTTGCAAAAGTATATATATATATATATATATATATATATATATATATATATATATATATATATATATATATATATATATATATATATGTTTTTAACAGAAATACCTTATTTACATAAGTATTCAGACCCTTTGCTATGATACTCAAAATTGAGCTCAGCTGCATCCTGTTTCCATTGATCATCCTTGAGATGTTTCTACAACTTGATTGGAGTTCACCTGTGGTAAATTCAATTAATTGGACATGATTCGGAAAGGCAAACACCTGTCTATATAAAAAGGTCATATAGTTGACAGTGCATGCCAGAACAAAAACCAAGCTATGAGGTCAAAGGAATTGTTCGTAAAGCTCCAAGAAAGGATTGTGTCGAGGCACAGATCTGGGGAAGGGTACCAAAACATTTCTGCAGCATTGAAGAGCCCCAAGAACACAGTGGCCTCCATCATTCATAAATGAAAGAAGTTTGGAACTAACAAGACTCTTCCTAGAACTGGCCGCCTGGCTAAACTGAGCAAGAGATGGGGGAAACCTTCCAGAAGGACAACCATCTCTGCAGCACTCCACCAATCAGGCCTTTATGATAGAGTGGCCAGATAGAATCCACTCCTCAGTAATAGGCATGACAGCCTGCTTGGAATTTGCCAAAAGGCACCTAAAGGACTCTGACCATGAGAAACAAGTTTCTCTGGTCTGATGGAACCAAGACTGAACTCTATGGCCTGAATGCCAAGCGTCACGTCTGGAGGAAAACTGTCACCATCCCTACGGTGAAGCATGGTGGTGGCAGCATCATGCTGTGGGGATGTTTTTCAGCTGCAGGTACTGGGAGACTAGTCAGGACTGAGGGAAAGATGAACGGAGCAAAGTACAGAGAGATCCTTGATGAAAACCTGCTCCAGAGTGCTCAGGACCTCGAAGGTTCACCTTCCAACAGGACAACGACCCTAAGCACACAGCCAAGACAATGCAGGAGTGGCTTCTGGACAAGTCTCTGAATGTCCTTGAGTGGCCCAGCCAGAGCCCGGACTTGAACCCAATCTAACATCTCTGGAGAAACCTGAAAATAGCTGTGCAGCGATGCTCCCCATCCAACCTGACAGAGCTTGAGAGGTTCTACAGAGAAAAATGGGAGAAAGTCCCCAAATACAGGTGTGTCAAGCTTGTAGCGTCATACCCCAAAAGACGAGGCTATAATCGCTGCCAAAGGTGCTTCAACAAAGTACAGAGTAAAGGTGATGTGATATTTACGTTTTTTTTACTACATTTGTTAACATTTCCAAAAATTATGGGGTATTGTGTGTTGATTGCTGAGAAAAAAACAACAATTGAATAAATTTTAGAATAAGGCTGAAACAAAATAGGAAAAACTCTCTCTGAGACGTCCTCAGACAGTAGGGTCCAAGCCAGGGTCTGCCATTATCAACGGCAACCTTGGAGCAATTAGAGTTAAGTGCCTTGCTCAAGGACACATCAATATATGTTTTACCTTGTCGGCTCTGGGATTCGTAGTAGCAACCTATGGGTTACTGGCCAAAAACTCTAAACCGCTAGGCTACCTGCTGGGCTTCATATCTAGCAGAGTACTGTGGGTTGATTATTCTCTCCAAGTTGAATAAATGTCAAAACAATGTAATCACTAAAACAGGAGCTTGGGAACATTACCGATCCTAAAGCGGTATCATATCACCCTATCTTTCCTGTTTCTCGGACTACATGTAGTGGATTTCCTTTGGCAGATATCAACGTTACACACTAACACCCTGACTACACTGCTCGCGTTGCAAAATAAATTTTGAAATCTATATTATTCAATTATTGCACCCACACTGCTCGCGAGCGTCTGCGTTGCCAAGAACTAAAATAGAAGTCTGTTCTATTTGTGACGCAGATCGCACTGCAAGTCCTGCCTCTCCCATCTCCTCATTGGTTTATGGAAGCAGTTACCCACGTACCATCTCCTCATTGGCTATACCCACATGGGTGATTGAAAGACAAACTGTGTTGTCGGTTGTCGTGGTAATACTATGAAAGTTTAGATGCCAATCACCATATAAGTTCAAAGAAAAGAAGAAAACGCCTGGAAAGGAGGAGAGATGACTAGAAACGATTCGTTTGGCCGTTTTATGTGTGGATTAATTGTCGGAGTAGAGGACCTTGTGCATTTCAGGTAAAATAACAACTCAATGTTTATATCCCAGGACAAATTAGCTAGCAACAGCAACCTAGCTAAATAGGACAAATTAGCTAGCAAGTGCAAGCTAACTAGCTAAAGTGCCATACATGTTTAATGCTTTTCGACCTGTCCCCAAAGTAATGTAATTGGTTCAGAGTTTGTTTTGATATTTTAACCTGCGTGTAGTGATCACGTTTTGTGTGAGGGGACAAAATAAATGTATGCCCGATGACGCACGCGCACAGCCGGTTTGGGTTCCGTGTAAGGATTGGGAGGCATTTACTTGCCAAGTGCTCTTAAAAGTTCTCCCCACAGTCAGAAGTTTACTTTACAAAACCATGAGGAAAGGGGAGGCTTAAAACCCATGAGGAAAGGGGAGGCTTAAAACCCATGAGGAAAGGGGAGGCTTAAAAGCCATAAGGAAAGGGGAGGCTTAAAACCCATGAGGAAAGGGGAGGCTTAAAACCCATGAGGAAAGGGGAGGCTTAAAACCCATGAGGAAAGGGGAGGCTTAAAACCCATGAGGAAAGGGGAGGCTTAAAACCCATGAGGAAAGGGGAGGCTTAAAACCCATGAGGAAAGGGGAGGCTTAAAACCCATGAGGAAAGGGGAGGCTTAAAACCCATGAGGAAAGGGGAGGCTTAAAACCCATGAGGAAAGGGGAGGCTTAAAACCCATGAGGAAAGCGGAGGCTTAAAAGACAGGCAGCTTTTCCTTTGAGGTTCTCTTCTACACTAGACACATACAGGTCAGAGACAAGGACATACTGTACACTATATATACAGCCGTATGTAGACACCCCTACAAATGAGTGGATTCGGCTATTTCAGCCACACCCGTTGCTGACAGGTGTATACAATCGAGCACACAGCCATGCAATCGCCATAGACAAACATTGACAGAAGAATGGCCTTACTGAATAGCTCAGTGACTTTCATTGTGGCACCGTCATAGGATGCCACCTTTCCAACAAGTCAGTTCATCAAATACCTGCCCTGGTCAACTGTAAGTGCTGTTATTGTGAAGTGGAGAAACAACGGCTCAGCCACGAAGTGGTAGGTCACACAAGCTCACAGAACGGGACCGCCGAGTGCTGAAGCGTGTAGCGTGTAAAAATAATCTGTCCTCGGTTGCAACACTCACTACAGAGTTCCAAACTGCTTCTGGAAGCAACGTCAGCACAAGAACTGTTTGTCGGGAGCATCATAAAATTTGTTTCAAAGGCCGAGCAGCTGCACTCAAGCCTAAAATCACCACGCGCAGTGCCAAGCATCGGCTGGTGTGGTGTAATGCTCGCCACCATTGGACTCTGGAGCAGTGGAAATGCATTCTCTGGAGTGACCACGCTTCACCATCTGGCAGTCCGACAAACTAATCTGGGTTTGGCGGATGCCAGGAGAACACTACCTGTCCGAATGCATAGAGCAAACTGTAAAGTTTGGTGGAGGAGGGATAATGGTCTAGGGTTGGTTTTCATATTTCGGGCTAGGCCCCTTAGTTCCAGTGAAGGGAAATCTTAACTTTACAGCATACAATAACATTCTAGACGATTCTGAGCTTCCAATTTTATGGCAACAGTTTGGGGAAGGCCTTTTTCTGTTTCAGCATGACAATGCCCCCGTGCAAAAGCGAGGTCCATACAGAAGTGGTTTGTCAAGATCGGTGTGCAAGAACTTGACTGGCCTGCACAGAGCCCTGACCTCAACCTCATCGAAAACCTTCAGGATGAATTGGAATGTTGACTGCAAGCCAGGCCTAATCGCACAACATCAGTGCCCGACCTCACTAATGCTCTTGTGGCTGAATGTAAGCAAGTCCCCGCAGCAATGTTCCAACATCTAGTGGAAAACCTTCCCAGAAGAATGGAGGCTATTATAGCGGCAAAGGGGGTACCAACTCCATATTAATGACCATGATTTTGGAATGAGATGTTCGACGACTAGGTGTCCACATACTTCTGGTCATGTAGTGTATGTCTGCCACATACACCCACAGAGACAGACACACGCAACACACAATTTCGCTAATGGATTTGGGACATCATCCAAAAATGCCCCATAGTCTTTCTGTACAATGTAATGTTGAATGATAGCCAGGTGAGATAGGAAGGAACTTCCTCAGTCTTCGGGTTCATGTTCTAATTTTCCCCTTCAAGCTGAATTCAGCTGACACAATAAAAGCTTGGGATGCATTTCTGCCTGTGGAATGTTCATAGTTTACGGAGCAATGACAAATGCATTTACCTGATTTTTTATGTTCTTTACAGTGAAAGGCCAGAGAACAAGCCAATATTCATGCACCAAACCAATCAACGGCCCAGGAATCTTTGAACTTTGGGATGGAGAACCATGATACTATCAGAACCATATATTTTGTCCCCATGTAAAACCCATGAGAGAACTAATGACATTAGAGAACATTAAGACTGAGCACAAGGTCCAGCTTAGGTACAGCTCCCGCTCTGGCCACGTCCAAAAGGACACCCTATACCCTACATAGAGCAGTACTTCTGACCAGAGCCTTATAAGCCCTGGTCAAAATCAGTGCACTATATAGGGAATAGGGAGCCATGTGGGACGAAGCCCAAAGCGGAGGGTGTTTATCTCTAAACAATGCCTGTGATTGTGACTGAACCTCTAATGCTGCTGCAGCCTGTGAGACAAGATCTATGGTTAAGGCCATAAGTCAGCTCCTTACTACAATCCACCGGCTTAATACCACCACTGGTTCATATGATGCCTTCATACGCCAAGGAATAGTTTAGTCGTGGTTACTCTGCCAAATGGCTGAAATTCATATCTATGATAATGTATTATTCACTTGTAGTGCACTGTGTTTTGGTTAGTCATGTCACATGACCTGGAATTTAACCTTTATTTAAAGCTTTTTCATCAAACTGTCCCCTTTTGTTTTCATGTAAGATGGTCCAGCACCATCCTCAGACAATTGCTTTCAATTGTCATTTCTGGAAAAGGCTTAAAATAAAGTTTAAAATCCAGGTTATGGGACATGATTAACCAAAACACAGGGCCCTATTCATTTAATATGCGTGAATATTCTCTTGTTATTGTTTACTTTGTCGAGCTGCATCATGTAGCTCAGCTGCCAGGATGTTGTATTGTGTAAGCCTATTCTTCCTATTTGAAAAGCTACTGTAGCTGCTGGCTCTCAGACTGTCCACTGCTGACGCACACAGAAAACCCTCGACCAACAAAACTGAGCAGAAATGGTTCTGGCCCCTCCTCTATCCCTCCCCGTCTCCCCGGTCACTTATTCTAATTTGAGGTCTTTTTCCTCCAATTCATATTCATTTCCAATAATGACCATGTCATTTACCCTCTGACCCGCTGTGTTGCTAGGAAACTTGAAGAGGCCTTGAATCAATGTAAGTCTTGGCGGTCCTCGGCTCAGCCTCCATTCAGCCTTTCTCTATGGGCTCGTTCACGCTGAAAATACTCAGCCTCTCCTTTTCTCTGCCTAAGCAAACTGATTGGAGACATTCTCAGGCCCTCTAACATGCATCCCAGCTCCACTGGTTTGTGTCAGCTCTGCTCCCCACATTAACAACAAGTAATTAAATCAACCCTGAGGTTCGGCACGCGTAAAAAATTATTAGGATGGAGGAAACAAAACAGAACATCCTGGCACTGTGCGTTGTAGAGTGGCAATGCATTCTGGGGTTTGTGGTTAGCAGGGGGACTTACATCTTCTGCTGAAAAGAAACGCGGGAGGTTGTCTTTTTCCTTTGATAAGCTACATGAACGAGGCCTACTGCTGAATATTAATCAGACAAGGCCAATAGGGCCTTCTCTCTCTCTCTTTCATTATCAAAATGAGCTGTTTAACCAACAATGAAACGTCATGGTTAAATAACCCTTGCATATTGCAGGCTATTTTCTCTCTGGCACAGGTGATTGCCTGCATTTTAAATGCTGTTTCCCAAGCATGTTTAGCTGGTGTCATCTGACCCTGGTCCTGCCCGGTCAAATTTTTTCTCATCAGCCAAGAATCAGACAAAGGCCTCTGCACAGTCTGATTCAACCCTAGATCTGATCAGCCTGCTGAATCATACCAACTAACTCAGCCTTTTGACACAATGCTACCATTCCAGACTGATGTTCAGACGTTAGATACTATCATGAAAAATCATGGTGGTAAAAATAGTGATGTCATCATGTGGTATTGCTGGGCCATCTATAATAACAGAGACACATTGGAATTTGTAAAGCAAATAATAGGTTGACATATTTCAAGACAAACAAGTACCCCTCCTGGAAAAATGTAAACGCCAACATCATCACACCTTACTACAGTACAAACAGCAACACACACACAGAGTGAGCCGTAGTAGCTAGCTCCATGTCGACGGAGCAGAGCAGAGCCTGACAGACCCACCTGATGTCATGTAGCCCCGGGGGGACTGGCAGATGTACTGAGGGGGGTAGTGTTTGTGGAGGCGGTAGTCCTTCTCGCTGCGGGACCGGGTGCGTTCCGAGGCCCGGTCCGAGAAATCTGAGCTGGGCCAGGCCCGACGCAGGGTGGTGCTCTGTGTCTTCTTCATGGGGAGGCAGGGAGGGAGGGAGGGCTAGGCTGACCTCCTGAGGGTTGTTGATACCCCCGTCCCCACATCCACCCTGAGGGAGGGCTACACCTCAGCCAGGTCAGGCTGGAGACATGGAAGCAGGCAGCTAGAGCTAGATCACTGGAATACTATTACACTCCCTCCTCCTCTATCCCTCCGTCTCTCTCCCTGCTACAAACACACACACGGCACGATCTCACAGACAAACCGTGGTAACGCTAGCTGCTAGGCTGAATGCTGTGGGAAGGGCTCCTTTCTTTTCCTTGAGTGATCCAAAAGCAGAGGCAGCGTCCAGCGATGCATTACCTTCCTCCGTCTGCCATTAATCCAGGCTTCCAGCCTCCAGCTTCAGTGTGACCAGAAACAAACGAACACTGGGGGGCGGGGGGGGGGGGGGGGGTTCGGGGTTGGGGGTAGCGTGAGAGACCCCGAAATCCAGACAATAGCTCAATTCAGTGAGGGAGGGAGGGCTTGGCTAACCACGAGCCGCGAACACAAAAGAGGCCAAACAGATGAGATCTGCAGCCAGGGGAGGGCTGTCCAGAGCCAGTGTCACTCACCGTCTCCCTGGACTCCCAGAGAAAAGGACGGGAAGCTCTGTGCCGTGCCGTGGGCCCTGCGCCAAGCCAAACAGCACATGAACAAACAAAACCCTAACCCTCCTCTCCTCTAATCAAAATCCAATCAGGGAAATCTGTGAAACCACAGTGCAAAAAATAAATGCTTCTTCATCAGTAGCAGGCGATCCCCTGTTAAAACTGGTCCATCCACGGCCACAGCTCTCTCTCCTTCAGAAAGGGTGTGTAGTGAGCGAGCGTATCTATGCTCTGTCTGCGCGTGTGTGGATGGATGATGGAGGATGGGAGCTTGATACATATGAGCGAGGATAAGAAAAAAACACGGGCGCGCAGCGAAGAAAACCACCCAGCCAGTGTGTATGAGCAGAAAGCAATGACTTTCTCCTTTCCTTTGTATTCCTGTTTTTCTTCTCCAACCGTCAGTGCGGCAGTCTCTCTCCCTCTCTTAAAGCAGTCTCTCGCTCTCCTTTATAGCTCTCTCTCTCTCTCTCTCTCTCTCTCTCCCTCTCTGCTGCTCGCTTGCCGGCTGTGTTGTTGTCCTGAACGTCTCCTCTGCTCACAGATCCGGCTGCTCTGGAAGAGGAGTGGGTAGGCGAGGGAGGGAGGGAGGCCAGGAGGGAGGGGGAGCAGGAAGCAAGTCAGTCAGCCCCCCTGTCCCATGCCAATGGAGGAGCTGTCTTGCGTTAGACTCACTGATCCTGTCAGGCTTTGCATTTCAATGTTGAAAACCCCTTTAGGCTCCCACAGCCCCCCTGGCTCCCAGCCCAGCCTATGAGTGAAGAGCTGGATGGTTATTTACATACAAAGCTGTACAATTTATAGCAACTCTGCCTCAAGTCGTAACCTCTTCCACCTCAGAAGGAGAAAGAATGCTCTTATCGGCTGCTCCTGCTAAAAGACACTGTCCTGCTGCTTTTGCTTTCTCTCCACTCTGTGAGCTCTCGTTCCCCCTCTTCTTCCTATCCTCCCTCCTCTGCTCAGGGTCATCCGCAGGGTCCCCACGATTTCCACTCACTCGTTAGGGTTCAGTCCAACAGCTGCAGTAGCAATTCCTCAGGAATGAGAGTTGGAGAGATAATTCCACGACAGCAAGGCGGCAGGGAGTGGAGTGGGCTGGCTGGAAGAAGTGGAGCCTCTCTCTCGTTTCCCTCTCCCTCGTTTCTCTCTCCCCGTCTCTGTGAGCTTGATCAGTAACCTCTCATCCTCAGGACGATGTGTTGTTTCTCAGCGGTGGCGTTTGTCTCCATCCAGACAGACTCCAGCCAGCCCACCATCTCAGAGTGAGAGCAGAACACCTCTGCTCCACAGCCTCTCCCCAGCCTCTCCACAGCCTCTCCACAGCCTCTCCCCAGCCTCTCCCCAGCCTCTCCCCAGCCTCTCCCCAGCCTCTCCCCAGCCTCTCCCCAGCCTCTCCACAGCCTCTCCCCAACCTCTCCACATCAGGAATGTGGTGACAGCTAGCGAGAGGCAGGAGACAAATTCTACGTACGTTCAAAATATAAATCACGATGCACTAAAGTGCACTGTGTTCACCAATGTTCACATAAAGTGCAGGCAGAGCAAGAGGTATTTCAGAGTTAGCCTGGATTTCAGGATAGTCTGTGTTTCGTTGAAATCCATTGAAGAGACATGAGAAATGGTATGTTCCCCTCTACGCTAGAGCTGGGCAATATATTGTATTAATTTGAATGAATGTTTGTTACGCGATATTCCAAATGCCTGTAAAGCAAAAACATAAAAAAATGTTGATCTATATCGTGAATCGCCCATATGTTAGAAAACAATTTAGATATGATTTTTAAGCCATATCGCCCAGCCCTACTCTGAGCCAACCATTCATCTCATTTTCTAATTTGTCTAATAAAGATGAGGTCAGAGTTCACTGTTTGGGAATAAAGACAACTTCTCCACCATATTTCCTCTGTAGGAATGGCCCAGCTGGACAATAATGTGACTGACTTAGCCACAGCCAAAAGAACAGTCACAAATTAAAGGAAGAATCAAAATACAGTGCGTTCAGAAAGTATTCACACCCCTTGACTTTTTCCACATTTTGTTCTGTTACAGGCCAAAATTTTAAATGGTTAAATTTCGTTTTTTCCCCACTGGCCTACACACACACACACACACACACACACACACACACACACACACATACACACACATACACACACACACACAATATTCCATAATGTCAAAGTAGAATTATGTTCTTCAAAATGTTGACAAATTAATTAAAAAGGAAAATCTGGAATGTCTTGAGTCAACATATATTCAACCCCTTTTTTATAGCAATCCTAAATACGTTCAGAAGTAAACATTTGCTTAACAAGTCACATAATGTGTTGCACAACAGTCTCTCTCTCTCTCTCGGAGGACCTGAACCCTAGGACCATGCCTCAGGACTACCTGGCCTGATGACTCCTTGCTGTCCCCAGTCCACCTGGCCACGCTGCTGCTCTAGTTTCAACTGTTCTGCCTGCGGCTATGGAACCTTGACCTGTTCACCGGACGTGCTACCTGTCCCAGACCTGCTGTTTTCAACTCTCTAGAGACAGCAGGAGCGGTAGAGATACTCTCAATGATCGGCTATGAAAAGCCAACTGACATTTACTCCTGAGGTGCTGACCTGTTGCACCCTCGACACCTACTGTGATTATTATTTGACCATGCTGGTCATTTATGAACATTTGAACATCTTGGCCATGTTCTGTTATAATCTCCACCTTGCACAGCCAGAAGAGGACTGGCCACCCCTCATAGCCTGGTTCCTCTCTAGGTTTCTTCCTAGGTTTTGGCCTTTCTAGGGAGTTTTTCCTAGCCACCGTGCTTCTACACCTGTATTGCTTGCTGTTTGGGGTTTTAGGCTGGGTTTCTGTACAGCACTTTGAGATATCAGCTGATCTAAGAAGGGCTATATAAATACATTTGATGAAACAGATTTTTTTACGAGTACTTCATCTCTGTACCCCACACATAAAAGTATCTGTAAAAGTCCCTCAGTCGAGCAGTGAATTTCAAACACAGATTCAACAAAAAAACAGCAAGGTTTTCCAATGCCTCACAAAGAAGGGCACATTGGTAGATGGTAAAAAAATATATAAAAGCAGACATTGAATATCCATTTGACTATAGTGAAGTAATTAATTACACTACAAAGATACAGGCATCTTTCCTAACTCGGTTACCAGAGATGAAGGAAACTGCTCAGTGATTTCACCATGAGGCCAAGGGTGACTTTAAAACAGTTACAGAGTTTAATGGCTGTGATAGGAAAAAACTGAGGATGGATTAACAACATTGTAGTTACTCCACAATACTAACCTAAAATGACAGAGTGGAAAAAAGGAAGCCTGTACAGAATAAACTATTTCAAAACATGCATCCTGTTGTAATAATGCACTTAAGTAAAACTGCAAAAAATGTGTCAAAGAAATGAACTTCATACCTGAATATAGAAAGTGTTATGTTTGGGGTAAATATAACACATCACGGAGTATGCATAGTGCTGGCTGCATCATGTTATGGGTATGCTTGTCATTGGCAAGGACTACAGAGTTTTTTTATGATACAAATAAATGGAATAGAGCTAAGCACAAGTAAAATCTTAGAGGAAAACCTGGTTCAGTTTGCTTTCCAATAGACACATGTACCTTTCAGCAGGACAATAACCTACAACAAATATACACTGGGGTTGCAAATATACATTGGAGTTACTTACCAAGACAATACTGAATGTTCCTGAGTGGCCTAGTTACAGTTTTGACATACACCACCAGTCAAAAGTTTGGACACACCTACTCATTCCAGAGTTTTTCTTTATTTTTACTGTTGGATATATTATAGAATAATAGTGAAGACATCTAAACTATGAAATAACACATATTGAATCATGTAGTAACCAAAAAAAAGTGTTAAACAAATCCAAATATATTTTATATTTGAGATTCTTCAAATAGCCAACCTTTGACTTGATGACAGCTTTGCACACTCTCCACCAGCTTCATGAGGTAGTCACCTGGAATCCATTTCAATTAACAGGTGTGCCTCGTTAAAAGTTAATTTGAGGAATTTCTTTCCTCCTTAATGCATTTGAGCAAATCAGTTGTGTTGTGACAACATAGGGAGGTTTACAGAAGATAAATCAAATAGGGCTAAGACCAAGTCCATATTATGGCAAGAACAGCTCAAATAAGCAAAGAGAAATGACAGTCCATCATTACTTTAAGACATGAAGGACAGTCAATACGGAAAATTTCAAGAACTTTGAAAGTTTCTTCAAGTGCAGTTGCAAAAACCATCAAGCGCTATGATGAAACTGGCTCTCATGAGGACCGCCACAGGAAAGGAAGACCCAGAGTTACTTCTGCTGCAGAGGATAAGTTCATTAGAGTTGCCAGTCTCAGAAATTTCAGCCCAAATAAATACTTCACAGAGTTCAAGTAACAGACACATCTCAACATCAACTTTTCAGAGGAGACTGTGAATCAGGCCTTCATGATCGAATTGCTGCAAAGAAACCACTACTAAAGGACACCAATAAAAAGAATGTCACGCCTGCTCCCGCTCCCCCTCCCTGGCACTCGAGGGCGCCAGGCTACCCGTCTTTACACGCACCTGTCAACATCAGACGGCCTACAGGGAGGAGGTGAGGGCTCTCGGAGTGTGGTGTCAGGAAAATAACCTCTCACTCAACGTCAACAAAACAAAGGAGATGATCGTGGACTTCAGGAAACAGCAGAGGGAGCACCCCCCATCCACATCGACGGGACAGTAGTGGAGAAGGTGGAAAGTTTTAAGTTCCTCGGTGTACACATCACGGAGAAACTGAAATGGTCCACCTGCAGCAGCGCCTCTTCAACCTCAGGAGGCTGAAGAAATGTGGCATGTCAGCTAAAACACTCAAACTTTTACAGATGCACAATCGAGAGCATCCTGTCAGGCTGTATCACCACCTGGTACTGCAACTGCTCCGCCCACAACCATAAGGCCCTCCAGAGGGTAGTGCGGTCTGCACAACGCATCACCGGGGGCAAACTACCTGCCCTCCAGGACACCTACAGCACCCGATGTCACAGGAAGGCCAAAAAGATCATCAAGGACAACAACCACCCGAGCCACTGCCTGTTCACCCCGCTATCATCCAGAAGGCGAGGTCAGTACAGGTGCATCAAAGCTGGGATCAAGAGACTGAAAAACAGCTTCCATCTCAAGGCCATCAGACTGTTAAACAGCCATCACTAACAGAGTGGCTGCTGCCAACATACAGACTCAAATCTCTGGCCACTTAAATAAATGTAAAAAATGGATTTAATAAAAGGTATCACTAGTCACTTTAAATAACACCACTTTAAGAATGTCTACACATCCTACATTACTCATCTCATACAGTTGAAGTCGGAAGTTACACCAAAGCCAAATACATTTAAAATCAGTTTTTCACAATTCCTGACATTTAATCCTAGTAAAAATTCCCTGTCTTAGGTCAGTTAGGATCACCACTTTATTTTAAGAATGTGAAATGTCGGAATAATAGTAAAGAGAATGATTTATTTCAGCTTTTATTTCTTTCATCACATTCCCAGTGGGTCAGAAATGTACATACACTCAATTAGTATTTGGTACCATTGCCTTAAAATTGTTTAACTTGGGTCAAACGTTTCAGGTAGCCTTCCACAAGCTTCCCACAATAAGTTGGGTGAATTTTTGCCCATTTCTCCTGACATAGCTGGTGTAACTGAGTCAGAATTGTAGGCCTCCTTGCTCGCACACACTTTTTCAGTTCTGCCCACAAATCTTCTATGGGATTGAAGTCAGGGCTTTGTGATGGCCACTCCAATACCTTGACTTTGTTGTCCTTAAGCCATTTTGCCACAACTTTGGAAGTATGCTTGGGGTCATTGTCCATTTGGAAGTCCCATTTGCGACCAAGCTTTAACTTCCTGGCTGATGTCTTTGAGATGTTGCTTTAATATATCCACAATTTTCCTTTCCTCATGATGCCATCTATTTTCTGACATGCCCCAGTCCCTCCTGCAGCAAAGCACCCCCACAACATGATGCTGCCACCCCCGTGCTTCACGGTTGGGATGGTGTTCTTTGGCTTGCAAGCCTCCCCCTTTTTCCTCCAAACATGACGATGGTCATTATGGCCAAACAGTTCTATTTTTGTTTCATCAGACCAGAGGACATATCTCCAAAAAGTACGATCTTTGTCCCCATCTGCAGTTGCAAAACGTAGTCTGGCTTTTTTTAATGGAGGTTTTGGAGCAGTGGCTTCTTCCTTGCTGAGCAGCCTTTCAGGTTATGTTGATATAGGACTCGTTTACTGTGGATATAGATATTTTTGTACCCGTTTTCCCCAGCATCTTCACAAGGTCCTTTGCTGTTGTTCTGTGATTGATTTGCACTTTTCGTACCAAAGTATGTTCATCTCTAGGAGACAGAAAGCGTCTCCTTCCTGAGCGGTATGGCGGCTGCGTGGTCCCATGGTGTTTATACTTGCGTACTATTGTTTGTACAGATGAACGTGGTACTTTCAGGCGTTTGGAAATTGCTCCCAAGGATGAACCAGACTTGTGGAGGTTTACAATTGTTTTTCTGAGATCTTTTAGATTTCTTTAGTTTAAAGGTAGGCCTTGAAATACATCCACAGGTACACCTCCAATTGACTCAAATGATGTCAATAAGCCTATCAGAAGCATCTAAAGCCATGACATAATATTCTGGAATTTTCCAAGCTGTTTAAAGGCACAGTCAACTTAGTGTATATAAACTTCTGACCCACTGAAATTGTGATACAGTGAATTATAAGTGAAATAATCTGTCTGTAAACAATTGTTGGAAAAATTACTTGTGTGATGCACAAAGTAGATGTCCTAAACGACTTGCCAAAACGATAGTTTGTTAACAAGAAAATTTGTGGAGAGCTTGAAAAACAAGTTTTAATGACTCCAACCTAAGTGTATGTAAACTTCTGACTTCAACTGTATGTATATACTCTATTCTATCTACTGCATCTTGCCTATGCCGCACGGCCATCGCTCATCCATATATTTATATGTACATGTTCACATTAATCCCTTTACATTTGTGTGTATTAGGTAGTCGCTGTGAATTTTTTAGATTACTTGTTAGATATTACTGCACTGTCGGAACTAGAAGCACAAGCATTTCGCTACACTTGCATTAACATCTGCATGTGACCAATAACATTTTATTTGATCATTACGCGCAGCTACGCTCATTGGACTCACCTGGACTCCTTCACGTGGTTGATTGCCCCTGTATATCTGTCTGTTCCTCGGTGATGTTCCGTGTCCGCATTCATTGTTGTTATGTGTTCCTGTCCAGACGCTGTTCCTGTTCTGTTTCATGTCCGTCAGTTATTAAACCTTCACTCCCTGTACCTGCTTCTCATCTCCTGCGTCGATCCTTTCAAAGAAGAGACTTGATTGGGCCAAGAAACACGAGCAATGGACATTAGACCGGTGGAAATCTGTCCTTTGGCCTGGAGTCCAAATTGGAGATTTTTGGTTCCAATTGTTGTGTCTTTGTGAGACGCAGAGTAGGTGAACAGATGATCTCCGCATGAGTGGTTCCCACCATGAAGCATGGAGGAGGAGGTTTGATGGTGTGGGGGTGCTTTGCTGGTGACACTGTGATTTATTTAGAATTCAAGGCACACTTAACCAGCATGGCTGCCACAGCATTCTGCAGCGATACGCCATCCCATCTGGTTTGCCTTTAGTGGGACTATTATTTGTTTTTCAACAGGACAATGACCCAACTCACCTCCAGGCTGTGTAAGGGCTATTTGACCAAGAAGGAGAGTGATGGAGTGCTGCATCAGATGACCTGGCCTCCACAATCCCCCGACCTAAACCCAATTGAGATGGTTTGGGATGAGTTGGATCACAGAGTGAAGGAAAAGCAGCAAACAAGTGCTCAGCATATGTGGGAACTCCTTCAAGACTGTCGGAAAAGTATTCCAGCTGAAGCTGGTTGAGACAATGCCAAGAGTGTGCAAAGCTGTCATCAAGGCAAAGGGTGGCTATTTGAAGAATCTCATATATAAACTATTTTTGTTTAACAATTTTTTGGTTACTACATGATTCCATGTTTCATAGTTTTGATGTCTTCACTATTATTCTACAATGTAGACAATAGTAAAAGTAAAGAAAAACCTTTGAATGAGTAGGTGTTCTAAACATTTTGACCGGTAGTGTAAATCGACTTTAAAATCTATGGCAAGACTTGAAAATAGCTTAGTATTGATAAACAACCAACTTGATAGCGCTTGAAGATTTTGGAAAAGAATAATGGGCAAATGTTGCACAATCTAGGTGAGCAAAGCTCTTAGAGACTTACCCCGAAAGACTCCCTCTAACATGTA
Organism: Salmo trutta; assembly: GCF_901001165.1. Taxonomy (NCBI): domain Eukaryota; kingdom Metazoa; phylum Chordata; class Actinopteri; order Salmoniformes; family Salmonidae; genus Salmo; species Salmo trutta. Next base: position 25,658,037 of record NC_042969.1, on the reverse strand, counting down.
TTGACTCTGGGGGTTGAATACTTATCTAGTTAAGTTATATTAGTGTTTCATTTTTCATAATTGTTTTTCAAATGTTAGAATTTTTCTTCCACTTTGACAGAGTATTTTGTTTAGATCGACAAAAAAATGACAATTAAATTCATGTTAATCCCACTTTACGTGGGGAAAAGTAAAAGGGGTGTGAACACTTTCTGAAGGCACTGTAGCCTATATAAAATCAAAACATAGGCTAGTAAATTGCAAAATAACCACTGAAATTCAAGACTGGTGCTACAAAAATAACTTAGAAACAGTAAATGTTAGCTAGCGCCGACAGATTTTTCACTTTTCATATGAACAGAAAACATTTTATTCGCTTCGAGCCACGAGGCAACTCCTGTTACTCCCGTTCTATCCTCAAGAGTTATAGGCTAACTCTGACTGAGCTGATGCTTAGCAGACGTGGTTTTAAATTACATTTCCTTGTAATGAGACACTATGGAGCCCCAGAGGGATAAAACTCATGATAAAACCTGTCTAAGCCTAAGGTCAATGTCATTCACCCTCAGCTTCCCCAACACTGCAGCCTTACACACCAATTAGTATTCTGAAAGGATGGGCCAGTAAGAAATAACTGTGTGGGTTTTCAACCACTCACCAAGCCAAGAGGAACATCAACCCACTCATTTAATAAATGTAGTTATCCTTGTTGAAGTCATTGTATCCATATTGGGGTGGTGGGGTTGGGGTTAGGGATGAGCATTTGAAATGGTTTGACTGTTCGATAGGCTTGGGTGATATTTCCCGGGGGAGTGGGTGCGTGCTACGCAACTGCTTAGAACTAAAAGTATAAATATAACAAATCAAATAAATGATATCCAGCTCAGGGATCCAGCTATACATTTGGTTTGCTAACTTGCTAGCTAAGTGGCTGGATGTCAAGATCAAGCTTCTTGGTTACAGCACAAACATTCAATCCCTTCTGGATCAAGATCCCTGTTGCCTAAATAGTTTTGATAAAGAAAATATACCCCTTCTGTGTGTGTGTGTGTGTGTGTGTGTGTGTGTGTGTGTGTGTGTGTGTGTGTGTGTGTGTGTGTGTGTGTGTGTGTGTGTATGTATGTATGCATGTATGTATGTATGTATACACACACACACACACACACACACACACACACAGTCAATAAAAAAGCAAGTGCCATTTAACATTAATTAATTTTAACTATAATATCAACAGGTTATATTATGGAACACCATCAGTAATATCAACAGGTTATATTATATCATGGAACACAATCTGTAATCTCAACTGGTTACATGATATAATGGAACACCATCAGTAATATCAACAGGTTATATTATGGAACACCATCAGTAATATCAACAGGCTATATTATATCATGGAACACAATCTGTAATCTCAACTGGTTACATGATATCATGGAACACCATCAGTAATATCAACAGGTTATATTATGGAACACCATCAGTAATATCAACAGGCTATATTATATCATGGAACACAATCTGTAATCTCAACTGGTTACATGATATCATGGAACACAATCTGTAATCTCAACTGGTTACATGATATCATGGAACACAATCTGTAATCTCAACTGGTTACATGATATCATGGAACACAATCTGTAATCTCAACTGGTTACATGATATAATGGAACACAATCTGCAAAATCAACTGGTTATATTATATTGTGGAACAAAATCTTAAAAAGGGCAGTAACCTCAGCAGTGGCGCTTGCTTGTAGAAGCCTATAGCTGTGCAATGGCACAGCATTGTTTTGGTCATTTAGCAGACAAGACACTCTTATATCCAGAGTCCTTATCACAGTCAGGTACCTATTTTATAGTAAAAATTTTTTTTATGTAATATAACAAAATGAAATAGAACAGAATATTTTCCAAATTAAAAAAGTGATGCGCATGTCGTGCCTCAACAGTTATTGTCAAAGAGTGATCATTTGAAACAGGGCTCAATTTGGAGAGGGTCAGAAACTAAAATCTGTCTTCTTTTCAATATACAACTGTTGGATTTAGTTTATTCTGCATGTTCTTTGGAATTCTCGAAATGGATGAACAATTCCACATCGAACACAGCATGGAGATGAATTACAGCCACGACGTCTGCTTGGTGAGTAGGCCTATGCTTAATGAAGCTGATGAAAATACGCTCTGTCTTTATCAAACTAATGGTTTTGCGTATTGTCAGTGTGGAACCTTGTCTATGTTTAGGGTGGTTATGGCCTAGGCAAACCAATTCTAAAAATGGCTTCTAGCAGTTCACAAAGTAGACTAAGCATACAAAAGTATGAGTGGATTTGGCTATCTCAGCCACACACGTTTCTGACAGGTGTATAAAATCGAGCACACAGCCATGCAATCTCCATAGACAAACGTTGGCAGTAGAATGGCCTTACTTAAGCGCTCAGTTAGACTTTCAACGTGGCACTGTCATAGGATGCCACCTTTCCAACAAGTCAGTTGGTCAAATTTCTGCCCTGCTAGTGCTGCCCCGGTCAACTGTAAGTGCTGTTATTGTGAAGTGGAAACGTCTAGGAGCAACAACGACTCAGCCGCTAAATGGTAGGCCACACAAGCTCAGAACGGGACCGCCGAGTGTTAAAGAGCGTAACAATCGTCCGTCCTCGGTTGCAACACTCACTACCGAGTCCCAAATTGCCTTTGGAAGCAACGTCAGTACAAGAACTGTTTGTCGGGAGCTTCAAGGAATGCAGCCGCACACAAGCCTAAGATCACCATGCACAATGCCAAGTGTCGGCTGGAGTGGTGTAAAGCTCGCCGCCATTGGACTCTGGAGCAGTGGAAACACGTTCTCTGGAGTGATGAATCACGCTTCACCATCTGGCAGTCCGACAGACGAATCCGAGTTTGGCAGATGCCAGGTGTACTCTACCTACCCAAATGCGTAGTGCCAACTGTAAAGTTTGGTGGAGGAGGAATAATGGTCTGGGGCTGTTTTTCATGGTTCGGGCTAGGCCCCTTAGTTCCAGTGAAGGGAAATCTTAACTCTACAGCATACAATGACATTCTAGACGATTCTCTGTTTCCAACTTTGTGGCTACAGTTTGGGGAAGGCCCGTTCCTATTTCAGCATGAAAATGCCCCCGTGCACAAAGCGAGGTTCATACAGAAATGGTTTGTCGAGATCGGTGTGGAAGAACTTGACTGGCCTGCACAGAGCCCTGACCTCAACCTCACCGAACACCTTTGGGATGAATTGGAATGCTGACTGCGAGCCAGACGTAATCGCCCAACATCAGTGCCCAACCTCACTAATGATCTTGGGACTGAAGAAGGGCAAGTCCCCGCAGCAATGTTCCAACATCTAGTGGAAGGCCTTCCCAGAAGAGTGGAGGCTGTTATAGCAGCAAAAGGGGGACCAACTCCATATTAATGCCCAAAATTAGGTGTTCGACGAGCAGGTGTCCACATACTTTTGGTCATGTAGTGTACTTTCCAACCTCAAATCAACCAATCCATTTTGAATTGGTGATAACACTTGTCATTTGGCAAGGAATGTAGCTTGTGTATCCCATCAGCTACGTTTTATAGGTATTTATTTCTGGCATAACGGGAGCTTGTGTGCACACTCAGCACACGTGTGTGGAAGGAGAGGTCAGGACGCAATTGAGTGAATGAGACACAGAGGGGAAAGGGAATTTAGGGAGAAGAGAGTAATGCTTGGCTTGGTTTATTTTTTTGTTGTGCCCCGCAAATGCACGTGTACAAATGGAACACTATAGTCAAGTAAGGCCTAATCAACGAGGGGCTATGCGTTCTTTGGAAAAGAATGAACAAGTGGAAGGTGTGTTCCCACTAACTTTCCACGGAGTTGCTTTATTTTCCAGAGAATACATAGAGCCCCGAGTTGACTATACCTTTCATACCATGGCTATAATTTAACACATTTGACACTAGAAATGTGTACATTTGCAGGTAAAAATGTGTTCGACAACATCCACTGAAATAGCTACAGTAGTTGCCTTGGTAACCAAACCATCAGTCTTAGCCTGCTATAATGAAAATCGATTTCAACACTGCCAATAATGTTTTCAATTCGACTTTTGTTTTCAAAAGCAAATATAGAACATGTAAGAATGAACTATAGCCATTGAATTCTACCACGCTGATATACCATGCGTTATAGGGAAATAATGCATGCTCTTGAATGCCCTTCAAGCCAATCAGAAATTAGTATTCAACATTGCCATGGTATAAGGTAAATTAACATTGTCTCCAAGACCAAATTTCACTTCCCCTTCAGGGAGCCGCAAAGCACATTCCACAAAATAGTTTTACAGTATTTGAAAAAAATGTAATCTCTGGACCAAGACCGAGCTTGGAAGTTCGTTCGAGTCCTCGATTCCTCATACCCATCCTTAGTTGGGGCGGCTCTGTGGTGATCTCCCAGTCAGACCCCTGGGCCTCCGGAATTAGTTTGGCCTCATGTTACTGGGAGTGCTATGTCAGGCCTTTAAGTGATGACAGGCATGCACAGCCACACTGACCATGTGACCCCAGTAAGCAGACAACGATACAGCCGCCGTAGCCCCCCTCTCACCCCATCATTCTTCTCCTTGGGGTCTTGGCGTGTTTGAGATATTCTGTCCCGTCCCCCACCAACAACCCTCCATTCCCAGGGCCCGAGAAACCCTCCTGGGACAGACAGCCTCCCTCCTGCAGACTGCTCCCCATCACATAAACCTGGACCACTTTGGCCTTTTATCAGTGGAATCTCATAATATACATGACAGCGCTCCTCGAGGCTCTCTCAAACATGGTCTAAATTGTCAGCCATTCCCCCCTCCAATCCCCCTGTCTATCACCACAGCCCTCCCCCCCTTTCTATCACTACAGCCCTCCTGCACCCCCTATCACTACAGCCCTCCCCCACCCCCCTATCACTACAGCTCTCCTCCACTCCCCTATCACCACAGCCCTCCTCCACCCCCCCCCTCTATCACCACAGCCCTCCTCCACCCCCCCCCTCTATCACCACAGCCCTCCTCCTCCACCCCCCCCTTCTATCACCACAGCCCCCCTCCACCCCCCCCTTTCTATCACCACAGCCCTCCTCCACCCCCCCTTTCTATCACCACAGCCCTCCTCCACCCCCCCTCTCTATCACCACAGCCCCCCTGCACCCCCCCCCTTTCTATCACCACAGCCCTCCTCCACCCCCCCTCTCTATCACCACAGCCCTCCTCCACCCCCCCCTTTCTATCACCACAGCCCTCCTCCACCCCCTCCCTATCCCCACATCCCTCCTCCACCCCCTCCCCATCACCACAGCCCTCCTCCACCCCCTCCCTATCACCACAGCCCTCCTCCGCCCCCCCTTTCTATCACCACTGCCCCCCTCCACCCCCCCCCCTCTATCACCACAGCCCTCCTCCACCCCCCCTTTCTATCACCACAGCCCCCCTGCACCCCCCCCTTTCTATCACCACAGCCCCCCTCCACCCCCCCTTTCTATCACCACAGCCCCCCTCCACCCCCCCTTTCTATCACCACAGCCCTACTCCAACCCATCCAAACCTCCTTTCTATCACCACAGCCCTACTCCACCCCATCCAAACCCCCTTTCTATCACCACAGCCCTACTCCACTCCCTCCTACCCCCTCCAAACCCCCTTTCTATCACCACAGCCCTCCTCCACCCCATCCAAACCCCCTTTCTATCCCCACAGCCCTCCTCCACCCCCTCCCTATCCCCACATCCCTCCTCCACCCCCTCCCCATCACCACAGCCCTCCTCCACCCCCTCCCTATCCCCACATCCCTCCTCCACCCCCTCCCCACAGCCCTCCTCCACCCCCTCCCCATCACCACAGCCCTCCTCCACCCCCTCCCTATCCCCACAGCCCTCCTCCACCCCCTCTCTATCACCACAGCCCTCCTCCACCCCCCCTTTCTATCACCACAGCCCCCCTCCACCCCCCCTCTCTATCACCACAGCCCTCCTCCACCCCCCCCTTTCTATCACCACAGCCCTCCTCCACCCCCCCTTTCTATCACCACAGCCCCCCTGCACCCCCCCCTTTCTATCACCACAGCCCCCCTCCACCCCCCCTCTCTATCACCACAGCCCTCCTCCACCCCCCCCTTTCTATCACCACAGCCCTCCTCCACCCCCCCTTTCTATCACCACAGCCCCCCTGCACCCCCCCCTTTCTATCACCACAGCCCCCCTCCACCCCCCCTTTCTATCACCACAGCCCCCCTCCACCCCCCCTTTCTATCACCACAGCCCTCCTCCACCCCATCCAAACCCCCTTTCTATCACCACAGCCCTACTCCACTCCCTCCTACCCCCTCCAAACCCCCTTTCTATCACCACAGCCCTCCTCCACCCCATCCAAACCCCCTTTCTATCCCCACAGCCCTCCTCCACCCCCTCCCTTACCCCACAGCCCTCCTCCACCCCCTCCCTATCACCACAGCCCTCCTCCACCCCCTCCCTATCACCACAGCCCTCCTCCACCCCCTCCCTATCCCCACAGCCCTCCTCCACCCCCTCCCTATCACCACAGCCCTCCTCCACCCCCTCCCTATCACCACAGCCCTCCTGGATTTAAGATTTCGCTGCTGCTGCTCTCCCATTTCCTAATTTGACCAATGTTCCATTTCCCCTCCATACTACCCCTCATCCCCAACCAAGTCGTTTTTAATGCAGGTCCAGCACTGTTTGGGTAATAAAATGATGTCATGCTCTCTGCATGCAGCCGTGCCATTAGTAGGCCCGGACCTGAGAGAGTGCAGGTCCCCCTCTCCTCTCCTCCTCTGCTCGGCCTCTGACCCCGGTCAGGCAGAGAGCACTGTGGGAAGACCAGCTGGAATAACAGGGGGGGTTGTGTCCTCAGGGAGAGGACCTGAGTGGAAGCAGGGGTTTCAGGGACACACAGGGAGCTCTGAGGAGAACCAACTCCCTCATGGTGCCCCATCCTACCTAGTAGGACCTGAGGAGAACCAACTCCCTCATGGTGCCCCATCCTACCTAGTGGAACCTGAGGAGAACCAACTCCCTCATGGTGCCCCATCCTACCTAGTAGGACCTGAGGAGAACCAACTCCCTCGTGGTGCCCCATCCTACCTAGTGGAACCTGAGGAGAACCAACTCCCTCATGGTGCCCCATCCTACCTAGTGGGACCTGAGGAGAACCAACTCCCTCATGGTGCCCCATCCTACCTAGTGGGACCTGAGGAGAACCAACTCCCTCATGGTGCCCCATCCTACCTAGTGGGACCTGAGGAGAACCAACTCCCTCATGGTGCCCCATCCTACCTAGTGGGACCTGAGGAGAACCAACTCACTCATGGTGCCCCATCCTACCTAGTGGGACCTGAGGAGAACCAACTCCCTCATGGTGCCCCATCCTACCTAGTGGGACCTGAGGAGAACCAACTCCCTCATGGTGCCCCATCCTACCTAGTGGGACCTGAGGAGAACCAACTCCCTCATGGTGCCCCATCCTACCTAGTAGGACCTGAGGAGAACCAACTCCCTCATGGTGCCCCATCCTACCTAGTAGGACCTGAGGAGAACCAACTCCCTCATGGTGCCCCATCCTACCTAGTAGGACCTGAGGAGAACCAACTCCCTCATGGTGCCCCATCCTACCTAGTAGGACCTGAGGAGAACCAACTCCCTCATGGTGCCCCATCCTACCTAGTAGGACCTGAGGAGAACCAACTCCCTCATGGTGCCCCATCCTACCTAGTAGGACCTGAGGAGAACCAACTCCCTCATGGTGCCCCATCCTACCTAGTAGGACCCAGCTGCCACCACAGCCCTCCTCCTCCCATAGAGTCATTTTTACCAACAACATAATTACAACTTGGTGCTATAGCCGAAACACACGCACAAGCGGATCCAGACTTCAGCCAAGCCACGGCAGTGTGGGCTCCTTGTACAACACACACGAGTCAGTCTGATGGAGTCACAATATCTAACGCTTAAATGTCCATAGTCTATCCTTTCCCAATGATGGACGGTATATCTGCAATAAGATATAAGACCGTAGGTCACAGAGAACATCTTTAAAGACAATCATGTACATTTAATCCCAAAGCTGTCACTGCCTTCCAGATAATCAAATCCCTTTTTGATGGTTTGATCTCTGACCTTTTCTTCCCCTCAATGGTCGTCTGTGTGTAGCAGTTGCATGAATCACAATGGTGACTGACTTTCTGATATTTCTACCATTCCAGTTGAACAGTCTATTCAGTATCCTCTCCACAGTTCAGGGCCATTGGCCACTGGCCCAGGGACAAAAACACTGCCACGATTTCAGACAGAAATATTTCATCAGATTAAAGAGTCCCTCATTGGCTGTAAGTCTCCCAGAGTAGGGAAGTGGCGGTATTGGATCGGAACAGTCTGAGGTTTGGAGCTCAATAATCCTGCCATTTGGGCAGCGGGGCAACTTTTTCTGTTCTTTAAGGAAAAAGTCAGCCAGAATTTAAAATAATATAACAGTTTTTATGGAAATGTGGTGAAAACATGCTAGCACTTAAAATTCTGATTTATTCCATTTCTAACCAGGCCTGCTTCTAGCAATTGAGGCACGATAAAGGAATACATGGTAATTAACCAAATAACATGATTAAATGTTTAGGGCCGTCCTCTCCTTCTAGAAGTGATGGAACACAAGTCGACCTGCCGTCCACACATGTGGAAAGACCTGCTCAAGAACAGCCAATCCCCGCCAGCCAATTGGCACAGTAAGTGTCCGGTACACGACGCAATCACTCTCCAATCAACTAAAATAACACAGCTATGGCCCACTCAACTGCCTGTCTCCAAATGTGTGTGTGTGTGTTTGCACCCGAACAAAGAAAGCACAAATACCGCCGAATTCGAAGGATTCACACAACTCCTAAAGCACCATGCAGCAGCATTTAAAAAGGCATCACCATGTGTGAAGGGGGTAGGATGAAAGCACTTAATGAAAACCTGATGACTCTGTCATTCTATAGTCCACCCAATGAGACAAAGTTTGTTGTAGCAGAGTTGAGCTCTTGCCGAATGGCTTGGATTATGTGCAAGCTATGGCTTGATCTAGCATGATAACTATTGGCCACCTTCCAATAACAACTCCAAGTGCTGCCAGTGATGTTATAACTTGAGACTCGCAGACCACAGCGATATTTACGGTGGTGGTGTTTATATTGGTTACATATAAACACAATGACAAAACATTTGAAAGGCCATTGGAAAAAGCACTAGGCCCTTGTTCCATTTTAGTTGCTCATCTCTAGGATTCCCTGCTCAGCTCAGCACAAGTAAGCATTTCACGGCGCTTGTGACAAATACAATTTGATTTGAGCCGTGGTGAACTGTCTGTATCCATTCTGGGATTATTTTGAAAGCTTTTTTGTAAGGCAGCGGCAGCCTGGGCGGGCTGTATTTTAGTCTGAGTAAATGTAGAAATCTCAGCCTGGAAATAAAGACATTGCAATGCAAGGAAGAGTGAAACAAACAGGAAACTAGTCCGGAGACGGCCCAGAACATTTCTACACACATTTCTAATTTCTCCAGCCCCATAACTCAGCCTTTTACTGAAACAGGGGCGGGGAGTCGCTTTGTTATTGTTTCAACTACTAACTGCTTCTTTAAACTATCAGGAATTATTTGACAATTCAGAGAAAAAAAACAATTACAGAACAAATCTTTCTGGGAGAGGCTCAAAATCAATGAACTATGATCTTACAAGACAGAATCCGAAAATACGTATTTTAGAATAATTTATTTCGGTCTACAGTGCATTCGGAAGGTCTTCAGACCCCTTCCCCGTTTCCACAAGTTGTTACGTTACAGCCTTATTCTAAAATGGATTGAATTATATTCACTCTACACACAATACCCCCATAATGACAAAGTGAAAACAGTTGACATTTTTGCACATTTATTACAAATAAAAAAACAGAAATACCTTATTTACATACATATTCAGACCCTTTGCTATGGGACTAGGAACTGAGCTCAGCTGCATCCTGTTTCTATTGATCATCCTTGAGATGTTTCTACAACTTGATTGGAGAACACCTGTGGTAAATTCAATTGACTGGACATGATTTGGAAAGGCACACACCTGTCTATATAAGGTCCCGCAGTTGACAGTGCATGTCAGAGCAAAAACCAAACCATGAGGTCGAAGGAATTGTCCGTAGAGCTCCGAAACAGGATTGTGTCGAGGCACAGATCTGGGAATGGGTACCAAAAAATGTCTGCAGCATTGAAGGTCCCCGAGAACACAGTAGCCTTCACCATAATTGTAGCTAGGCTAAGTTGATCCTGGTGTAATAAAGGCCTATTTATTCAGCTGGTGCGCTATAAGTGTTACAATGTGATTGGTAACTAATAGCAAGGTAGAATGGATGTGCAGAAAAACTGTTGATGAAAAGGTTGTTACTGTCATGCAGCTGAGACTATAAGAAAACTAAATTAGGAAGCACCAGTGACTTGGTCAATAAAGAAGTGGTCAAATGACTCAGATGCTAAGCTACAGGACTGTTTTGCTAGCACAGACTGGAATATATTCCGGGATTCTTCCGATGGCATTGAGGAGTATACCACATCAGTCAGTCACTGGCTTCATCAATAAGTGCATTGATGACATCATCCCCACAGTGACCGTAAGTACATACCCCAACCAGAAGCCATGGATTACAGGCAACATGCCCACTGAGCTAAAGCGTAGAGTTGCCACTTTCAAGGAGCGGGACTCTAACCCGGACGCTTATAAGAAATCCCGCTATGCCCTCAGTCGAACCATCAAACAGCCAAAGCGTTAATACAGGACGAAGATTGAATCGTACCACACCGGCTCAGACGCTCGTCGGATGAAGCAGGGCTTGCAAACCATTACAGACTACAAAGGGAAGCACAGCAGCGAGCTGCCCAGTGACACGAGCCTACCAGACGAGCTAAATGACTTATATGCTCGCGTCGAGGCAAGCAACACTGAAGTATGCATGAGAGCATCAGCTGTTCCAGACGACTGTGTGATCACGCTCTCCGTAGCCGATGTGAGTCAGACCTTTAAACAGGTCAACATTCACAAGGCCGCAGGGCCAGACGGATTACCAGGACGTGTACTCCGAGCATGTGCTGACCAACTGGCAAGTGTCTTCACTGACATTTTCAACATGTCCCTGACTAAGTCTGTAATACCAACATGTTTGAAGCAGACCACCATAGTCCCTGTGCCCAAGAACACCAACGTAACCTGCCTAAATGACTACCGACCCATAGCACTCACGTCTGTAGCCATGAAGTGCTTTGAAAGGCTGGTCATGGCTCACATCAACACCATTATCCCAGAAACCCAAGACCCACTCCAATTTGCATACCGCCCCAACAGATCCACAGATGATGCAATGTCTATTGCACTCCACACTGCCCTTTCCCACCGGGACAAAAGGAACACATACGTGAGAATGCTATTCATCAATTACAGCTCAGCATTCAACACCATAGTGCCCTCAAAGCTCATCACTAAGCTAAGGACCCTGGGACTAAACACCTCCCTCTGCAACTGGATTCTGGACTTCCTGTAAAAATACAAATAATATTATGCTCACTCAGCTGTGCCTCATAAGTAATACAACAAATTATCTATTACCAGTGTGATCATACACCTAAAATTTGAAAATATAATTTCTAAATGATCTGAGAAGAACAGCATTGGCAGGGCAAACCAGGCATAGCCAATACGAAGTGATAATGTATTGGGCCAATAGCCTACTGCACAAACCTCATTGAAACCAGAACTGTTTGTAATGAGTTAATGTTGCATAGGCTTACATTTTTTAAGTCATGTTTTTCAAAAATCTGCGCGGTAGATCTCAGCTTGCATTTTGACTCAGAAAGTGATGTTGAATCAGAAAAGGTCAGTGACCACTGGTACAGTATATTGTGTTTACACAAAGTAAATGGTTCTCAGGTGCCGTCTTTAGAACCCCCTTAAAACTATCCAATCAGACCAGAACACGTCAGTTTGAGTAGACGTAACCTGACAAGAGATCACAACAAGACCAAACATGCTCTTTGAAAATAGTCAACAGGATGGGAGCTGCCTGACAAATGTGTTGTAGGGAAGGTAACAAAGAGCCCCAAATGGTGTGTCCCCCTTTAGCCTACCTCATTCTAGCCAGCTAGCAGAATCATTCAGGAAAAACGGCTGCAAGAGCAGTGCATATTACAGTGTGTTACAACATCTGATGCCAGTGCTTCAGGCCATATTTATTTACTCACCTGATCAGTCATTCGTGTCAGTCTAAAAATGTCTCTATGGATAAAAATGAATTCCCTGTCTTATCTCTTGAAATAGCTCCAGATACTGGTATGTGCACCATAAAGAGGACATCATTAAAATGGTGGGGTGGTATTCTTCGCTATGCAACTGTGGCACCTAGTGGACAAAGACGGACTTAAAAGTCAAATATTTACAATTATGTTGCCTTTTTTTGCATTTCTTAGGCTACTTCGTTACCATATCAAACCTACTTGAAGAGCATTCAAAGAAAAGTCCAACAAAATACAGTCAGAATCGCAATGACATCCAATGACAACTCATGCAACACAGTTAGAAATAGACTGAATGGTATTTGTATGTCCCGATGCTTGAAGTTAACTAATGTTTTTGCACATTCAAGGTTAAGCCCTAGATATTTACTGAGAACTTAGCTAGCTCATCCATAGGATGTTGGTGGATGTGTGACTCAATGTTTTTCCAGTGTATTCATTGTACTGGAACAGTAGAGGGCACTACTCCTGGAGTCAACTGTGGTCATTTCCATGTAAAAGGACCCATGAGTACCAACATGTAACGTTTACAGAAGCATGTCAAATTGAGTGTCAAATGAAAGCTAAGTCTATATTCTTGAGAAATTAAGGCATATACACATTTTTCAACCATTTTCCATCTTAAAAATGTGGAATAAGCAAAGGCTTTGATTAGTGGTCAAACAGATGGAAAAGGAGTCTTAGAAAACATCTACCAGAAAAAACTACCGCAAATACATCAAAACACAATGATGTAGAAGTACAGACCCCTGCCAACTAATATCAACACTTATTAAGTTTTGGATAGATTTTTCTGCCTTCTGTAAGCTTAAGAAACATTGCCTTGTGCCTTAAGTCTGTTACCCAAAAGCCACATTTTTACGGTATTTTCTCATTTCTCTCCCTCTTGAGGCGGGAGGATAAAAGATAACACAAGTAACAAGTAAAGGTAGACCTAAACATTAGTTATAGTGTTTTAACTGATATCAATTGTTTATGTATTATTAAGTGATTAAAACTCAATTCCGTTACCAACGGTACTTCCGGAAAAAAGAATTGGTAACGGAATTTCTGCAATTGAACTGGCTACAATGGGAAGTCATAGTAGTCACAACAACAGTTGGGTTCCCAAGTTTGGACAGCACAGTAGAGTATACAAGAGTTGAGTACACTATAATGTACTGTACTGTTTCGTACTGAAGTATAATGTACTATACTCTACTGAGCTTTACTGTACTTTAATGTCCAAACTTGTGAAACATAGACGTCTATGATTGGTTGGGATTTGGTCCGGTCCAACCACATTGGTCTTGTTTGGAGGCAGAGCTAATTAAAATAATACTCAGGGTGTAGAATAATACCCAAATATGCAAAGAAGGATATTGCATATTTATACATTTGTGTACCTATTTAGGATACATCACCATGAAGAGAATGGCATTCATATCCAGAATTATGCATTTCTGTGTCGTACAGATCAGGGACCCATGATGAAATTCCATTACCAGATGTTAATCCACTTCACCTACTGTGGTTCAATAACCAAATGCTGTTGTTGTTTAAGGCAAGGTGTCATGTCATAGCAGACACCCCATTGTTCCTGCAGACATGTTGAATCTTCACTTGGAGCAGATATTTCACAGAAAACATGGACACATGAAAAACTGAGGGAGATTTTAATAGAAATTCTGTTACCAAACTTTGCATCTGCACAATTCTTCCAGTAAATGTGTGACACACACAGGTGTCTGTAATAATGGCCGGGTGTGGCCTGATATCATTGGTTAATTCTCATATGTAAAAATAACATACCATAAACATGAATGGATAGCATACGATCATAGATACAATTTGGCTACATAGGCCTCCAAATTTAAGAGTCTCTGTGCAATTCTGTTACCGTGGGATTGCCCCTATCCAAAAGCAGTATTACTGGGGATGATCCTGCTTAAAGGATTTGAGCGCCTTCCCCACTGGAAATACTTCAGAGATCAGAAAGGAACCCCATGACCACAACATAATGACTCTCACAGGCATTGTCTACACCTGAGTCTGATCCACCTTTCTCTCAGAGAGTCAGAGAGATCAAGAGCGAGAGAGGGGGGAGGGAGAGAGAGAGAGAAAGGCGAGAGAGAGAAGGGAGAGAGAGAGAGAAGGGCGAGAGAGTGAGAAGGGCGAGAGAGAGAGAAGGGCGAGAGAGAGAGAGAGAGGCGAGAGAGAGAAGGGCGAGAGAGAGCGAGCCCCATCTCATCCCGTCCTGCTCACCTGATTTGTGTCTAGATTCTAAGTCTAAGACATGTTGATACCTACTCAACCTGAGCCATATACTGAGGCCTTATGTTCATTAGGCCCTTATGTTAATAATAAAACATATGGCCAAACAATTATATGAACTAAAATACAATTGTATTTGTTCAAACAAGAAGGTCCTACATAGGCAGTCCAACCCCATTAGGTGGCAGCACTGAACCAGGTTGTTGTAAAAAGGTAAGGTCCCATTCTTTTTAACATTACCAAGTAAAGTACTGAATGATGACGGGAAAAAATGAAAATGCCTTTGTGTGTGTACACGTGTGTGTCTGAGAAAGAGAAGGGGGAGGGGGGAGCAAGAGAGAGAGGCCAGGAAACAACCTGCCTGGAGGTGTGAGCCCAACCCAGCTGGCAGGGAAACAGTGGTCTGATGAGAGAGGAGAGGAGATTTACGAGGAGCTGTGACACGTAGCACCCTCCTCCTGCCTGCAGAGACAGAGCCCACACGAATCACACCACTGACTCCCCCACACAGAGACAGAGTCCACACGGATCACACCACTGACTCCCCCACACAGAGACAGAGTCCACACGGATCACACCACTGACTCCCCAACACAGAGACAGAGTCCACACGGATCACACCACTGACTCCCCCACACAGAGACAGAGTCCACACGGATCACACCACTGACTCCCCCACACAGAGACAGAGTCCACACGGATCACACCACTGACTCCCCCACACAGAGACAGAGTCCACACGGATCACACCACTGACTCCCCCACACAGAGACAGAGTCCACACGGATCACACCACTGACTCCCCCACACAGAGACAGAGTCCACACGGATCACACCACTGACTCCCCCACACAGAGACAGAGTCCACACGGATCACACCACTGACTCCCCCACACAGAGACAGAGTCCACACGGATCACACCACTGACTCCCCCACACAGAGACAGAGTCCACACGGATCACACCACTGACTCCCCCACACAGAGACAGAGCCAGGGTAGAGGAACAGAACCACAGCACTACATTATCACCTCAATGCTGCTGGGCTGGTCTTCTGCTCATCTTTGTAGAGAAACAAAAGGTGTTTCTTTTTTTATCTGATGATTTCAACTACCGGTAATGGTGTTGCGGGAATAGGTGTGTAGATGTATGCGTGTGTGTCACAGGAGTGGGTAATTTGATAACTGTGTAATTTTATCCTCAGACAAATTACAACTACAAAGGCTCTAGAGACCTTCATGTTACCATAGGTGGATGAGGCAGAATAGATGAAGGAACAGTTTAACAGATGGGTGTCCTGGTAGTTGAGGGTTTCCCCTTTCTGCCTCCTCCTACACCTGACTACTAGTCAACAACATAGATGTACGGGTGCGTGGCTCTTCCTTGGGCCTTGATGCCCTATAAAAGACCAAACACCACAAGTACAGTAACTGAAAGATAATAGCGAGGAAGGAACATTGTCACGTAGTTAAGAGCAAACACTTAGAGAATGTTGGACTCTATCAATGATGACCCAAGTGCTGCACTGTGGTTGGCAGTGTTCTGCACTGGGACTCAAACACAATACAGTCCTTGATGCAATGTGATTCAACAGCAATGCCTCATCTCTTACCGCTCCAACTCCAACCCACTTTTATCCTACAGAAAGGAGAGAGTCTACAGCAGTGGGTACTGTAAAAACACATCAGGGCAACACTTTGCTTTTGTGGAGTTTGACAGTTCTGTAGATACAGTGCCTTCAGAAAGTGTTCAGACCCCTTGACTTTTTCCACATATTGTTATGTTACAGCCTTATTCTAAAATGTATCAAATATACTTTTTTCAGCAATCTATACACAATAAGGAAACCGTTTTAGTAATTTTTGCAAATGCATTAAAAATAAAAAACAGATATCTTAATTACATAAGTATTCAAACCTTTTGATATGCGACTAGAAATTGAGCTCAGGTGCATCCTGTTCCCATTGATCATCCTTAAGATGTTTCGACAACTTGATTGGAATCCAACTGTGGTAAATTTAAGTGATTGAACATGATTTGGAAAGGCACACACCTGTCTATATAAGGTCCATAGTTGACAGTGCATGTCAGAGCAAAAACCAAGCCATGAGGTCGAAGGAATTGTCCGTAGAGCTCCGAGAAAGGATTATGTCGAGGCACAGATCTGGGGAAAGGTACCAAAAAAATGTCTGCAGCATTGAAGGTCCCCAAGAACACAGTGGCCTCCATCATTCATAAATGGAAGAAGTTTAGAACCACCAAGACTCTTCCTAGAGCTGGCCGCACGGCCAAACTGAGCAATCGGGGGAGAAGTGCCTTGGTCAGGGAGGTGACCAAGAACCTGATGATCACTCTGACAGAGATCCAGAGTTCCTCTGTGGAGATGGGAGAACCTTCCAGAAGGACACCCATCTCTGCAGCACTCCATCAATCAGGCCTTTATGGTAGACTGGCCAGACAGAAGCCTCTCCTCAGTAAAAGGGCAAACGGCTGTTGTGTACAATAGGGACCTAAAGGACTCTGAGATCATGAGAAACAAGATTCTCTCGTCTGATGAAACCAAGGTTGAACTCTTTGGCCTGAAAACCAAGTGTCACGTCTGGAGGAAACCTGGCACCATCCCTACGGTGAAGCATGGTGGTGGCAGCATCATGCTGTGGGGATGTTTTTAAGCGGCAGGGTCTGGGAGACTTGTCCGGATCGAGGCAAAGATTATCGGAGCAAAGTACAGAGAGATCCTTGATGAAAACCTGCTCCAGGGCACTCAGGACCTCAGACTGGGGTGAAGGTTCACCTTCCAACAACACAACGACCCTAAGCACACAGCCAAGACAATGCAGGAATGGCTTCGGGAGAAGTCTCTGTATGTCCCTGAGAGGTCCAACCAGAGCCCGGACTTGAACGTGATCTAACATCTCTGGAGAGACCAGAAAATATCTGTGCAGCAATGCTCCCCATCCAACCTGACAGAGTTTGAGAGGATCTGCAGAGAAGAATGGGAGAAACTCCCCAAATACAGGTGTGCCAAGCTTGTAGCGTCATACCCAAGAAGACTCAAGGCTGTAATCGCTGCCAAAGGTGCTTTAACAAACTACTGATTAAAGGGTCTGAATACTTACTTAAATTTTATATTTTAGTTTTTTTATTTCCAATACATTTGCAAAAATGTCTGAACACCTATTTTTGCTTTATCATTATGGGTTATTGTGTGTAATACATTTGAGAATAAAGCGTTAAAGTAACCAAATGTCAAGCGGTCTGAATACTTTCTGAATACTTTATGAATACTTTCTGAATGCACTGTATGCAGCCTAGATTTCCCACTTCTTATATGGGGCTCTTTTTTCCTCCATTTTCTTTTCTACCACATAGGCTACGGCTACACGGGATAGTAGGTCTGAAGTGATGTAAACACTACTCTATTGCCCCTTTGAAAACATGCCTGTCGGCCTGTCTAGAACATAGAGATGTGTGTTTCTGCTCTGATTGGAGAGAATAAAAGGAGGAATGTTTGTGATAAAGCTTCATTCTCTACTGTAGAAAATGCACACGCACAAACACACACAGGTCGTGTAGGCCTGCTAAAATGTAGTCTGGAGAAATACAACATTGGTAATAACAATGTTACAACCTAAATGTAAAAAAAATATATATTTTCCATGAATCTACAGCCAACCTACCAAGTGACTTTTCCAGAATGTAGTGCTGAGCCATTAAACTAATTAACCAACATCAGTTCAAACACCTGAACTCATCATGAGAGGCCAGTGGCTCATGGGTCTGTGTACCCACATCCATACCAACACATGCAGTCAGGGGCAGCCCTTGCCTTTTGGGGGCCCCAAGCAAAATGTTGTTCAGTTTTATTTACAATAAGTGTCTCCAAAATGACAACACATTATTTACCATTCATTTCTATTGGGCACAAAATAATCTGAAACACAACCAAAACAAACAGCAAATGCCTCCAACACATTTGTAGAGTCACAAGCTTGATGTAGTCATTGTGTGCTATGAAAATGGGACCAAACACTTCACTTTTGACTACTTTAATACACGTGTAAGTGAATTTGTCCAAATACTTTGGGTTCCCTAAAATGGGAGGACTATGTACAAAAAGTGCTGTAATTCTAAATGGTATACTCAATATGGATTAAAATACCCTCAAATGAAAGCTGACAGTCTGCACTTTAAACTCAGTCATTATATCATTTCAAATCCAAATTGCAGGAGTACAGAGCCAAAACAACAACAAAATGGTCACTGTCCCAATACCTTTGGAGCTCAATGTATATTGGAAATGGATCTGTGGCCTACAGAAGGGGGGCCACCAGTTTCCCATCCCTGATGTATAGGATGAGTAATTGAGGCCTGGATGTGTAAGTTTACACCACCAGAGTGATTGGCATGCATGATTCTATTCATAAACTGAGACAAGTCGCTCTCCTCCTCCTAGGGGTATTCAATGTCTTTAAACAGCTGACTAAGAAAGAGCATATCAAAAACGCTGCTACGGTTCCTATGGCAAGACCTCTGTTTAGTTCACGTTTGCTTGTCGGTAGTTGTTGAAATAGCCCTTGGCCCGAGGAAGTATATTCCTGCTTAGACATGCTAAATTAATTGTCTAAAAGTGTTGCAAAACGAACATTGAAGATTTTGAATGCAGCCCAAAATGGCCAAACAGTGGTGAACACCACTTCTGATGTGCATGCATTGTATTGATGCTGGTGTGCCGCATAGCATCATCAATAAAAAACACAACAACATATACATTAAAACAATGTCATCAGCAATATCCTTTTTAATTACACAATGCCATCATTTTGCTTACCTAAATATTTGATGTGGAACCCTCGCGGAGGATTGAGAGACCTCCTCATCCATCCCTCTCTGAGAACCTCCAGGTGATCCTCTTTACCCTGGATCAACAGCACGTGCTCGTCAATCCAGCCCAGGAAAAACGTGTCCGATATGGCGTCCGATATTCTTTGATTCCAAACGTGCTGTGTGTTCTCAGCTTTAAAATCCGCAAAAATCTCATAGCCGGTGTGATGGCGCGGCAGTTCCTCGCTCTCAGACACACCAGTCGAGTCACCCTTGCCGATCCGAGTCAATACGATGGCCAGGGAGTGCGGCGCGATCTGCAGAAAAGACTCCATTGTCGAGTTGTCCTAAGTCGTGAACGTTAAGTCATGAACAACATCAAACATGACACCATTCCGTTGTATACATACATCCGAGTAGGGTAGCTAGGCAGACTTTGTTCTGTAACGAAGACATTC
The DNA here is from genome assembly GCF_901001165.1 of Salmo trutta. Taxonomy (NCBI): domain Eukaryota; kingdom Metazoa; phylum Chordata; class Actinopteri; order Salmoniformes; family Salmonidae; genus Salmo; species Salmo trutta. The sequence goes on along the minus strand of NC_042969.1, from coordinate 25,638,171 downwards.
CACAGTAGGCTGCACAGCTATTTTTTTCTATCCAGCCTCGTCAAGGCAACGTACCTGTCTGATGTTTTATGTCGAACGTACTCCTCCAATACATCGAAATGACATCCACGTCTCAACCCAGGTTAACCTGGGGCGAATTGTATCGAATTCGACTACAAATTGGTAGCTAATAATTTAATCTAACAACGGTTACCGAGGATTCGATCTCGTGGGACACCTGTCCCTACTGCACCGCGCTCAAGCTCGTGCCATCGCCTATTGTATATTGAAGGTAAACCCCTTCTTACCTTGCTAGCACAGGGAGTCCAATTTCAAGGTACCGGTGATCTTTCTCCAACAGGCAAGGTAAAATCCTTGCAGAAATCCTCAGGCGGGCCTCCAAGGTGTTATTACGCCACCTGCAGGCTGCTGTTCGCAGATAAACTTGAGTAAAGGTTGTTTCTTGTTGCACAGTGCAGCTGGTGCCAGTCAACCAGACAAAAATACCACTGTTCAGGCATAGCGCCTATAAAATAGATTATGTAGCTGTCCATGAGCAAAACTCCTAAACTTATTGAGAACATGCAAATGAACAACTTTTATATATATTCTAGCTCCATTGTCCTAAAGAAATGGTTGGCACCCCATCCGTCCATTTCAATTGTGTTTATTGGAAACCAGTGTATTAAACCAGTGCATTGTTACCTATACAAGATTATCTGGTAAAGTTAAGTTTGGCTACTCTATGTGTGACTCATCCTAACACAATGTGTATATACATGCCATGCACTCAACACGTGTCCTATGGTTGGAGGGCATATATGAGGGAGGTAATCATATGTAACTCACCTTCCCTCTCTTGACTTTTGGGGGGTCTAAGTCAGCCTATGAGCAACCCTATTGGTTTAGGTATTACCACATGCTGGTCCCTTTTGGTCCTGCAAGTGACCTAGGCCAGCGATCAGTTGTCATGAGCCCGAGGAGCATCAGACAGACGTGAGACTGCCCACACAGCCGGAATAGACCAAAGTCAGTCCTTACAGTGTAGATAGATAAGTCAGTCCTTACAGTGTAGATAGATAAGTCAGTCCTTACAGTGTAGATAGATAAGTCAGTCCTTACAGTGTAGATAGATAAGTCAGTCCTTACAGTGTAGATAGATAAGTCAGTCTTTACAGTGTAGATGAGGGAATTCAGTGAAGGGAATACAGTGAAGCAAAAGCCCATACTTTCTCTACAGTACAAATATGACAGATTTATTACAGTCTAGAAGGTTTAACAGATGATATCTGTCACTTGTATGGTGTTATTACCCCTGAAATGTAAAGTGTGAGTGGGTGAAATGTCTGTCCATGCCAGATTCAAACCAGATTAAAAAAGAGAACTAAAATACCTCCCAGATAGGCCTTTTTGGCAGGATGCCAGGGTAGTGTATCATAACATGTTGTTTCCCTTAATAGGTTCAGGTTTCTCTTGGACATGTTCCTGGATTTTCCTCTCTAAAGGGCACTGATATAAAGAGCATATGGAAATAGTATAAATTTCACAGCTGTGGTGAGAAAAACAGGCTTCCACCTGGATTGAGCTCTCATCAGGAAGAAAGTGCCAACAGCAGGCTGATATGATAGCACAATAAGTGATCAGATGACTGATTGCCATCTCTGCCCCTAAAATCACATACTTCACCAAGAAAAGGTGAACGAGAGTTCAGTACAAAGAGAAGACTGCAAGTAAGCAAGACGACCCTAACTTCATCCCCTAACTCTAGCTTCATGTCCATATCCCAGTATAACCCTAAGTCTAGCTTCATGTCCATATCCCAGTATAACCCTAACTCTAGCTTCATGTCCATATCCCAGTATAACCCTAACTCTAGCTTCATGTCCATATCCCAGTATAACCCTAACTCTAGCTTCATGTCCATATCCCAGTATAACCCTAACTCTAGCTTCATGTCCATATCCCAGTATAACCCTAACTTCATGTCCATATCCCAGTATAACCCTAACTCTAGCTTCATGTCCATATCCCAGTATAACCCTAACTTCATGTCCATATCCCAGTATAACCCCAACTCTAGCTTCATGTCCATATCCCAGTATAACCCTAACTCTAGCTTCATGTCCATATCCCAGTATAACCCTAACTCTAGCTTCATGTCCATATCCCAGTATAACCCTAACTTCATGTCCATATCCCAGTATAACCCTAACTTCATGTCCATATCCCAGTATAACCCTAACTCTAGCTTCATGTCCATATCCCAGTATAACCCTAACTCTAGCTTCATGTCCATATCCCAGTATAACCCTAACTTCATGTCCATATCCCAGTATAACCCTAACTTCATGTCCATATCCCAGTATAACCCTAACTCTAGCTTCATGTCCATATCCCAGTATAACCCTAACTCTAGCTTCATGTCCATATCCCAGTATAACCCTAACTCTAGCTTCATGTCCATATCCCAGTATAACCCTAACTCTAGCTTCATGTCCATATCCCAGTATAACCCTAACTCTAGCTTCATGTCCATATCCCAGTATAACCCTAACTCTAGCTTCATGTCCATATCCCAGTATAACCCTAACTCTAGCTTCATGTCCATATTCCAGTATAACCCTAACTCTAACTTCATGTCCATATTCCAGTATAACCCTAACTCTAGCTTCATGTCCATATTCCAGTATAACCCTAACTTCATGTCCATATCCCAGTATAACCCTAACTCTAGCTTCATGTCCATATCCCAGTATAACCCTAACTTCATGTCCATATCCCAGTATAACCCTGGCTTCATGTCCATATTCCAGTATAACCCAAACTCTAGCTTCATGTCCATATCCCAGTATAACCCGAACTTCATGTCCATATCCCAGTATAACCCTAACTCTAGCTTCATGTCCATATCCCAGTATAACCCTAACCCTGGCTTCATGTCCATATCCCATTATAACCCTAACTCTAGCTTCATGTCCATATCCCAGTATAACCCTAACTTCATGTCCATATCCCAGTATAACCCTAACTCTAGCTTTATGTCCATATCCCAGTATAACCCTAACTCTAGCTTCATGTCCATATCCCAGTATAACCCTAACTCTAACTTCATGTCCATATCCCAGTATAACCCTAACTCTAGCTTCATGTCCATATCCCAGTATAACCCTAACTCCACGTCCCAGTTCAACTCTAACCCTAGTCTTAACCATAACCTTAACCCCAGCTTCATGTCCACGTCCCAGTTCAACCCTAACCCTAGTCTTAACCATAACCTTAACCCCAGCTTCATGTCCACGTCCCAGTTCAACCCTAACCCTAGTCTTAACCACAACCTTAACCCCAGCTTCATGTCCACGTCCCAGTTCAACCCTAACCCTAGTCTTAACCACAACCTTAACCCCAGCTTCCTGTCCACGTCCCAGTTCAACCCTAACCCTAGTCTTAACCATAACCTTAACCCCAGCTTCATGTCCACGTCCCAGTTCAACCCTAACCCTAGTCTTAACCACAACCTTAACCCCAGCTTCATGTCCACGTCCCAGTTCAACCCTAACCCTAGTCTTAACCACAACCTTAAACCCAGCTTCCTGTCCACGTCCCAGTTCAACACTAACCCTAGTCTTAACCACAACCTTAATCCCAGCTTCATGTCCACGTTCCAGTTCAACCCTAACCCTAGTCTTAACCACAACCTTAACCCCAGCTTCCTGTCCACGTCCCAGTTCAACCCTAGTCTTAACCACAACCTTAACCCCAGCTTCCTGTCCACGTCCCAGTTCAACACTAACCCTAGTCTTAACCACAACCTTAACCCCAGCTTCATGTCCACGTCCCAGTTCAACTCTAACTCTAGGGAACACCCACCTCTTGATTTCCCAGTAACACCATTTGGTTTCTTCACCTGGATCCTGTTTTCTCCATCATACTGACAAAGGGCAATTCATTTTTCCTCCATCTGACAACCTCTGTGGAATGTTTGAAATTCACATGAAGGAATAACAGGCCTGTAACGATGCACATAGTTAGTCTTCATCTCACCAGCAGAGGGGGTGCATTGTAGATTTAGACCAGTGGTATACAAACCTTTTCAACGAGGAGACCATTTTTTTGGCAGGAACTTCTGGCGACCTCACCCCAGCCCAAATCTATTGACAGAACCTTCAACTTTGTAAAATTTAGATTTTTACATGAACAAATAACTTTCAATTCCTTACATTTTCATTTCTCTAATCAAAATGAAAAGAACCAATAAATACATTGACTCAACTAAAATCATAAAAATTATGTTTCTCAAAAAAGTTTGCATATTTCCCATACAATAATCTGTACTCTTAATTGTTTGTTCTCTAACAATTAAATTGTTTATGTCACATACACGTGTTTGGCAGATGTTATTGCGGGTGTAGCGAAATGCTTGTGTTTCTAGCTCCAACAGTGCAGTAATATCTAACAATACGCACAAATCTAAAGTAAAGGAATGGAATTAAGAATATACATAAATATTTGGGCGAGCAATGTCAGAGTGGCACAGACTAAGATACAGTAGAATAGGATAGAATACAGTAATCTAGGTTTATACACCGTTCTCCTCTGAAAGCTGATGTTCCTTTACCACATCAATATTTTGGTTATTTTTGACGTGTCCTTTCCTTGTGCTTACATCTGGGCCAGCACCTACAGTGCACATAAGTGATTAAATAAAGAGATAACGTTATTAGTATTAGGTTGTGTGTCAGTGTCTGTGTCACAGTCTGTCTGTGTGTGTGTGTGTGTGTGTGTGTGTGTGTGTGTCAGACTCACCAGCAGTGGACTGTCTGTATTTTGGTGAGGTTCTCTGGCAGGTCAGTCCCCTGAGTCTCAGGCATCAGTAGATTAATCCTCAGGTCAGTCCCCTGTGTCTCAGGCATCAGTAGATTAATCCTCAGGTCAGTCCCCTGTGTCTCAGGCATCAGTAGATTAATCATCAGGTCAGTCTCCTGTGTCTCAGGCATCAGTAGATTAATCATCAGGTCAGTCTCCTGTGTCTCAGGCATCAGTAGATTAATCCTCAGGTCAGTCCCCTGTGTCTCAGGCATCAGTAGATTAATCCTCAGGTCAGTCCCCTGTGTCTCAGGCATCAGTAGATTAATCATCAGGTCAGTCTCTTGTGTCTCAGGCATCAGTAGATTAATCATCAGGTCAGTCCCCTGTGTCTCAGGCATCAGTAGATTAATCATCAGGTCAGTCTCCTGTGACTCAGGCATCAGTAGATTAATCATCAGGTCAGTCCCCTGTGTCTCAGGCATCAGTAGATTAATCCTCAGGTCAGTCCCCTGTGTCTCAGGTATCAGTAGATTCATCATCAGGTCAGTCTCCTGTGTCTCAGGCATCAGTAGATTAATCATCAGGTCAGTCCCCTGTGTCTCAGGCATCAGTAGATTAATCCTCAGGTCAGTCCCCTGTGTCTCAGGCATCAGTAGATTAATCATCAGGTCAGTCTCTTGTGTCTCAGGCAGGAGCAGCAGAAGTCAGCTAAACACACAATTTTGGGATATTGCTTTTTTTAACCAACTCAAGTGTGTCAAGGATACAACGATGAATGCTGAATTACACATCTCCGCAGCAGTGTTCCAACATCTAGTGGAAAGCCTTCCCAGAAGAGTGCAGGCTGTTATAGCAGAAAAGGGGGGACCAACTCCATATTAATGCCCATGATTTTGGAATGAGATGTTCGATGAGCAGGTGTCCACATACTTTTGTAGTGTATCGTGCTTATATTCCACAAGTGTTACCAAAATAAACAAAACACATTATTGTTTGAATTTATTTATCCAACTCTTTTCAGACACTGCACTAAAGACTATTAATCATTGTGTGGTGAAGAAGCCTTTAAATGTTTCACCAAACTGACAATAATCCTGGTTATCAATCAATCATAAAAACATTACCAACTTATTAGTAAATGAAAAAATACAAAAACAAAGCAAAAAAACTGAGAGGATGAATTCTGGACCTAACTCTTAAGGACAGTTTGCCTCACCAGGACAGCTTGCCTCCCCAGGACAGCTTGCCTCATTCTTCACCTGTGCATTTCCTTTCTGCTTCAGGCCATCCCGAGAATCCTGGTTCATGCCCATGCTAGAGGGGCAGATAGGACTGTTTATAAAGAGGGGTCAGACTAAAAAGGTCAAATGTCTTACAGTAGTATCTCTTGACACACCTGTCTGCCGCTCTGTGACTGGCAACGCAAGTCTAGTGTTCAGAGGATCAAAACCGTAATGTGTCATGGGTAAATTGTGACTAACTGATCTACAAATAATAATAATAATAATAATGAGTAGTTATTTATGATGCAAGGTTCTTTGTAGATCAATCAGTCGCCTGCACTGTCGAACAAGCCCAATAACCTGTTAGGGTTTGACCTGGTTGATCATTTCTGGTAGTTCCTCTCCTTTTGTTTCTGGTAGCAAGAAGCTCAACACACCAGTGATGACTGTGGGGGCTCCCATCAGCATGTAGGGTAGTATCTTGTTGTACGTGACTTCAATCAGAAGAAAGTGAGACAATTTATTTGAATCCAGAAATCAAGTATAAATGTTAGCAAAATGTTTAGACAATTGAATATGTACACACACACGCGACTCACCCATGTAGGCGATGTATGGAGACAGTGTTACCTATTCTGGAAGCCATCGAGGTGGCACCCAAAGCCATATTGCGCACTGTGGGGAAGCGCTCTGTGCCATACAGATAGAGGAATCCAAACGCTCCAGTGACAACCATTTTCCCAATCATCACCAGGGTCAGAGACAGGGCGTGTAGGTCTGACAAGGACAGAAACAAAAGGTACTTCAAAATCACTAGCTAGCTCAACCGTACCATAAGTTATAGTTCTAAGTGATGCGGGCCATCTTTGTCTTTTGAAACATCAATTTCTTTATGATGGGCAAATTTTTCTGCCATCTTAGGAGATACCCATTGCTGCTTTGCCTGCTTTTGGTCAATCCCCTGAGCAAACACCAAATAATTTACTCATCCAAACAAACCTAAAAAGTTTGTGAAACTGGCTAAATACAGGCAGTAGATTGTTTTTAGTTTCTGACAGGATGGACATTAAAATCTCAAAGGCACTTGCCCTTTGGTCACTTGCCTTCAAAGGCAAAAATCCTATCTGACATCTCAGTATGCTTAACGCAAGATGGACATTTTCACTGAAGGCAAAAATCTTGTGACACCTACTGTCTAACACTCAACTGCACTTACCTGACAGTTCTAACAATGTGCTCTTGACTTGCCCAAAGGGTACGTGCCTTTGAGATTTTAATGTCCATCCCAGCAGAACAACAGTGTTTCTGTCTGAAACTAAAAACAATCTATTTCCTGGGTTTAGCCAGTTTGACAAACCTTTCATGTTTCTTTGGACAAGTACTACTCAATCAGTACCAATGTTGGTACGCCAGTTACTCTTCTTGTGGTCAACAATCTCGCAAAGTTGTATAAAATTGACCAATTGGAAACGAGCATAATATAAATACGGAAGACCTGCAACAACAACAATAGGATGCTAGTAGAACCCCTAATAAAAGACTTCCAATAAAGGTCCCCAAACAGTTAAAGTGTCTATGTCGAGGTATTCTATCCATCTCCTCACTGTGTGCCCTGTAGCCCATCCCTGTGGATGGAGCGGTGGGAGGGGTCATACCTTCAGGGCTGTGGATGGAGCGGTGGGAGGGGTTATACCTTCAGGGCTGTGGATGGAGCGGTGGGAGGGGTTATACCTTCAGGGCTGTGGATGGAGCGGTGGGAGGGGTTATACCTTCAGGGCTGTGGATGGAGCGGTGGGAGGGGTTATACCTTCAGGGCTGTGGATGGAGCGGTGGGAGGGGTTATACCTTCAGGGCTGTGGATGGAGCGGTGGGAGCCAGTTTGAGCTGTTCTGTGAAGGGAGTAGTACACAGCGTTGTACGAGATCTTCAGTTTCTTGGGAATTTCTCACATGGAATAGCCTTCATTTGTCATACAAGAATAGACTGACGAGTTTCAGAAGAAAGTTATTTGTTTCTGGCCATTTTGAGCCTGTAATCGAACCCACAAATGCCGATGCTCCAGATGCTCATCCAGTCTAAAGAAGGCCAGTTTTATTGCTTCTATAATCAGCACAACAGTTTTCAGCTTTGCTAACATAATTGCAAAAGGGTTTTCTAATAATCAATTAGCCTTTTAAAATGATAAACTTGGATTAGCTAACACAATGTGCCATTGGAACACAGTGGGCCTCTGTACGCCTGTGTAGATATTCCATTAAAAAAAATATCTGCCTTTTCCAGCTACATACTCATTTACAACATTAACAATGTCTACACTGTATTTCTTTTCAATTTGATGTAATTTTAAAAATGGACAAAAATTGTGGTTTTCTTTAAAAAACAAGGACATTTCTAAATGACCCCAAACCTTTGAATGGTAGTGTATATTAAAAATAAGAATACACACTTTCATAGAAACATAGAAACAGTGTACAAAACAGTAGGAATACCTGTTCTTTCCATGACAGACTGACCAGGTGAATCCAGATGAAAGCTATGATCCCTCACTTCTTATATCCACTTCAATCAGTGTAGATGAAGGGGAGGAGGCTGGTTAAAGAAGGATTTGTAAGCCTTGAGACAATTGAGACACGGATTGTGTATGTGTGTGTCACGGCTCCTCCTCTGCAGTGCAGTGGCGGTTCCTCCTGCAGGCAGAGGAAGGTCGTTAGTGATTGGAGCTGGGGTGATTGGAGCCACCTGGGCTCAGGGTATTTAACCAACTGCTTCACTAACCTCTCGGTCTTCTCCTTGCTTGGCTTGCTCTCTCCCTGCTCCTCCAGGTATGATCCTGTTTTGTTCGTTCCTTTGTTGGTTAATTTAGCTTCCATTCAGTCATGTTTACACACACATATTCACGCATCCATACACCTTACCTACACCTTACATTATGACATTTCCACACCTCATTCCTTTTTCTTTGTTTAGAATTAATAGTTTTGTTTCATAATAAAGAACTTTTTGAATTGGCCTATACCGGTTGTTGATGTCCTCTCATTTTTGCCACAGGCTATGAGCCGGCCTGTGACGTGCCATTCAGATGGTGAATGGGCAAGACAAAAGATTTAAGTGCCTTTGAACGGGGTATGGTAGTATGTGCACCGGTTTCAGTGTGTCAATTTCTGCAACGCTGCTGAGTTTTTCACACAACAGTTTTACGTGTGTATCAAGAATGGCCCACCACCCAAAGGACATCCAGCCAACTTGACACAACTGTGGGAAGCACTGTAGTCAACATCGGCCAGCATCCCTGTGGAACGCATTCGACACATTGTGAAGTCCATGCCCCAACGAATTTAGGCTGTTCTGAGGGCAAAGGGGTGGGGTGCAGCTCAATATTAGGATGGCGTTCTTAATGCATCATGTACTCAGTATAACGCGCTATGTTCCCATGACTTGAATGCAGCAACCTTGAATCATTTGAAGTTGCATTGTACTCCATTCCCTACGAGGAAGAAAATAAGTTACTGCATTATTTGCTTCTGTTTTGTTGTATTACAGCAGGTTGGATATGGCTTGACTCACCAAGGGTAAAAGAAGCACAGTAATTGGCAATCTGTCCCATCCCTACGATAAACTACAAGGCACAGAACATTTCCAGCTGTTGGAGGCAGTCTGCAGTATACTGAAAATGGTCTGGAGTGCCATAGTAGCAAAGAAAATGAACCTCCGACCATACCTGATGAGAAGAGAAAAGTTGCACTTGCTTGCTGTGTAAGCATCATTATAGAATATTGAGACTTGCTGTACACTTGATTTACAGCTCTAGAGATATTGGGGCTGCAATAAAAAAATAAATCCTTTATATAGTTTTCACTTTAGATGTAGGATCTTAATTTGATCACTTTTGTTGCTTAGAATTTTCCTTTACAGCAGGAAATACAAACTTGTAGTGTATTCAAGGTTTAAGAAGGCTTCTAAAGTTAGATATTTCCACCTTAAAATTTCAGACTTGATTTGTTGTAACAAATGTATCAACCCAAAAAATATCCATGAATTATAATTCACATTTCCTGTTGCTGCAGGATTATTTTCCTGCTGTAGCAAATTGGCTCAAATAAAGATCCTAAATCTGTACTTTGAACTAATGTAGTAAACATTCACTAACATCAAACCGTATAATTGAATATGTATCAACATGTCTAAATGGTTCCTCATTTATGCTGCATATTGTGGCATTATGTTTGCTCAGTAGATCCAGTTCGACAAGTCACATGTAGACACTTCTAATGATACCCTAAAAGATCAGACTGAGAACCCACAACTTCGCCTGTATGAGGTCCTGGGTTTGGGCTCCCGAGTGGCACAAGGCACTGCATCTCAGTGCAAGAAGCGTCACTGCAGTCCCTGTTTCGAATCCAGGCTGCATCACATCTGGCCGTGATTGGGAGTCCCATAGGCGGTACACAATTGGCACAGCGTCGTCCGGGGTGGGCCGCCATTGTACATAAGAATTTGTTCTTAACTGACTTGCCTAGTTCAATAAAGATTAAAAAATAAATAATTCCAGACATAAGAAATCCGGATAGCACTCTCAAAAAGAATATTGTTACGGTGAAAGGAGCAATCCATGCATCGTCACACACCAGATTCCACTGTGGAAAGGCACAACGTGGGAATGATAAGGCAGACATTTCCAGAGATAAGGGAAATATGCAAAGCTGTCATCAAGGGTGGCTACTTTTATTATTTTTTTTACATTATTCCATATGTGTTATTTCATAGTTTTGATGTGTTCACTACTTTTCTACAGTGTAGAAATTAGTAAAAATAAAGAAAAATCCTGGAATGAGGTGTCCAAACATTTGACTGGTACTGTATAATTTTTTTTTGCCTAAACTTTGGGGGTCAAATTACATTGTCAACCTGTTGTCGATCCCTGCAATAGAGCAACCCTTCATCTCAAGATATGATACCTGCTTCTACATTACCACTGAGCAAATACTCCAAACATAAGGTGGGAACTTCCAATGGCACACCAATAAATTGGGAGATTGAAGAAAATCTTTTATTTATCCCATGATGAGTCTCATTCCCCATAAATCAGATACCAGGTTTGGGGTGAATTCCATTTCAATTCCAGTCAATTTAGAAACTAAACCAAATTCCAATTCCTCATTGAAAATCATTTAAGAGAATTGGAATTTCAGTATATTTCCTGAATTGACTCCAACTCTGTTAAATACTACTTGAACCACTAGCCATCATCTGCTACCTGACTGTTCCCAGGAAAAGTAGAAAGGATCACCCACAGCAGAGTTGGATTTAACCTGTCTAAATGCTGAAACATCACTGAACTTTGAAATCAAGGGCAGGCCCGATGACATCACATCATTACAGTTGGTTCAAGTTAAAACAAGGCATTTGAGAGGCTGTACAATCTTCACAAAAACCTTTAATACTATGCCGTCTTAGTTATATTGTATTCATTACATTTGAGTCAGTGACATACACACTCATAACTCACCCAAATGCTTTAGTTTGAAGATTAATGAGGAACTGCATCATCGATCAAGTAAAATGTGAGGGCAGTTACTGTGGGTGTGTTAGTAAATTCACTCTGGAGTGCCAGAGTGCGCTCTGTTCGTAAATTCAGAGCGTTTCGCTCTCGGCGCGTTCAGAGTGCACACTGGACGCTCTGCTCTGGCTGAGGAGTAGGGATGAGCCGAGCGTTCTGACCTCACAATGGTAAGCATACAAGCTAACGGGCTGAAGTTGGCTAGCTTGCTAGCTACATCCAGACACAAATGAGAGAACACCTAACTGACTATTTTACTCACCCTAAAAGAGCTGGTTAGGCTTTCGTGTTATCCAGAGTGTTGGTGACTGTAACGGTACTGCTGGCAACAATTTAATTACGCTTTTTGTCTACGTTTACTGACACCGGTCATATTCAGTGCGTTGCGCGTTCAGAAATTCATCAGTTATTCTGCGCTCTGGCACACTCAGACGAGAGTGCTCTGAAATCGGACTAGATAGCCAGAGTGAATTTACAAACGCACCCTGTGTAACAGCTACAGGACATGATAACAAAAGCCTATGGTTTTAGATCGGCAAGCAACAATATTAATCAGTTATGGATCAATCAAGATTATAAAGTAAACTATTGTAGTTAACGCACAAAGCATCCTTTTAAAAGCGTGATTTACAGGAGGTCAAAAGGTGAATGCATCTGTGGTACATTTTCCAGTTGAGCCCAATAGGTGAGAGATGTGTTTCAGGTAAACTAGTATTCACTCAGGGGTGGGGTCTTGTTATGGATCTCAAGCCGCTGCAATGGAGGCATCGTCTGCTTGTCGGCCCTGGGGCTGAAATATATTTAAAAAAATAAGTATTAGGATAATTTACTGATTTTGCACTACACAGTCTACTCAAACAGAATTATATGAACACTTCACTGGTTGATGGAAGGTGAATTTCGAGTTTAAGTTGGTTAATTTTGCAACTGTATTCTATGTAAATATGTTTCAATATTACTGTCAGTTAACAGCGCTGCAGCTAACACTGAGATGGATCTACAGAATATGCCATGTGGTTAGGAAGAGCTTAGTGGCTGCTAACATAGAATTAGAATGAATAGAGAAGAAGTCCCTTCATTCTATTTCTTTGGGTTCTAAGCTAAGTGTACCTTGACAAAGATGCGTGAGGGGAGGAAGCGTCGAAGCAGCTGTCCGGACACGGCAGGGAAGCGCAGCAGGCCGATGTTGAGCTGGGGAAGGTTCTGGTACCCTGCCATCAGAGGGTAGAAGTTATACAACATCTCCTGCTCCGCTCCAGGCAGGATCCTCAGACGCACCTGGGGAAACACCGTGACATTAAGGGCATGTAGAGCAAGAGACTGGAGACCGTATGGGTCCTCAAATGGTATGGTCTATTCTAGTCTAATTCTGAATGAAAACCATCAGTTCTCTACTATATGTGTTGTTAGGCAGCAGTTTAAATTGGAATACAAATAATGGTGGAAACTCCAGCCTCAAAACTGACCAGTGTCAAGTCGAACTCTGTCACTCAGTTAAGTTGTACCCTGGGCTTGCATGTTGAACTGACAACAACAAGGAGTGTAGTAGAGAGAGTTGTCTGCTTGTAACTATTGCACTGTCCTGTACTCAATTTGTCTGAAGCTGTATGGAATCTCACAATAATACACAACATTGTATCAGGCTCATAGTGGACTCGTCGCTGAGTTGCACAGAAATAGAAACACCAAATCACAGTTGCAGTTAAAGCCAGTGAGTAATATGTTTGTGCTACTTTACAGTTGGTTTGATGTGTTTACCAAGGGGGAGGTGGGGGGGCATGGAGCAGAGACCTACCTGCTTGAGGCCAGAGAACATGAAGGCATCACTGGGTTCCACAGACATCTCCACGTCCTGGACCAGCCCCGTCCGGTTCTGGATGTGGTACCTCACTGGCATAGACTCCCGCACCCTTCCAAATGACGGCAGCTCTGTAACCACCAAACACAGGGAACCATTGTTATCTACATCTGAATGGGCCAGAAAAACTGGAAAACAGACATATTCATTATTTTTAGACTCAACTGTGAAAATAATACATCATTCAGATCAAGACATGCTGTACCTGCATGAACATATAGAGGAATGGTCTCCACCATAACATGGGAAAGGGTGACAACAGTCGTCACAACAGGTGCATCTGCACACCAAGATTTCCTGAAAAAGCAATACAAATGCAATGAGTTAAAGTTTCAGGAAAAGAAAATGTCTTGACTTGTGAATTTCCCATTGTGCTTGACAGGAAGAGAAATGCCAGAGTAGAGAAGAGGAGAATGGCCGGGTGGAGTCAAGCAGACACACCTCTTCCAGGAGATGAGGTACTGTCCAGACGCCACGCTGCTCGTCCCGTTGAGCACAGGGGGACACTGAAGGCTGAAACACTCGCTGGCACATTCCCCTGTCTGCAGCACCACTGGTGGAAAACAACAACCAAACCTGAAGGTTAGGCTACAAGGAACTCGGAGGTGTGTTTCTATGCTACAAACTACTAATACACTGTGAAACTACAACGACTGGGGTCATTAGAATATATGGTCTTAGATGGGAGATGTTGAGGCTTCCCCTGCAGAGCTATGTCAGAGGGAGCTTTAGTGTGCATCCCAAATTCCCTATATAGTGCACTACTTTTGACCGGGGCCCATAGGACACTTTAGAGGGAATAGAGTGCCAACTGGGACGCGACCATAGAGGCGGTGGTGTCATACCCTGCTCCACCTGGGACTGGGGCTGGTCCATGGCAGCCATGGTGGGGGCCAGCTGCAGCTGGCTGGTCACCAGGTGGAGAGGCCAGGGGGACGCACTCAGGATGTCCGTCATCAGCAGAAAGGGGATGTCCACATACACTCTATCCAGGTGCTCAAACTGAAACACAACATGATCCATTATCACTGAAGTCGCTGCACTAACAAGCTTTGACTTACCAACATTGAACAAAAAAACTGCACTCAAAACTGCATTCAACACCACATTAAAACTGCGCCCAAAACACCATTAAAACAGCACTCAAAACTGCACTCAAAACCACATTAAAACTGCACTCAAAACCACATTTCCACAACAATGCCAACAACATCAATAGAGGGAAAAGAAGTTAAACCTTTGTGGACAGAAACTTCACAGCAACTTCAAATGGAACAACGGTTTCTATGGTAACGGTTTCATCCTACAAAAAAGAAAGCTATGGTCAACAAACAGTTAATTTCATACATATTTATGGACACAAGTCACAAATACTGAAACTACCAATGAGTGAGGTTTCAGTGCACAAACTCACTTTGTGACACCTGCAGGTGATGTCTTTGCCCTCCACCTTGGTGCTCAAGGCATAGGCAACATGGAACAGGAAGATTCTGGCTCCAGGGGTGACACAGCGAACATACAGACACTTCTCAACCTGTTCAATAGAGAACGATTAGTACAAACAACACACTGCTGATGTCCCTCAAGAGATCTCAGTAAAACAAGAGGGGCTGGTTTCCCAGACACAGATGAAGCCTAGTCCTGGCTTAAAAATATATTTGAATGGAGATTCTCCATTTTTCATGATGGACAGTGAGGTTGTGCAGGCCTGAGGGTGGGTGGGGGATGTACCTTTTCTCCCGGCTGGAGGTCTCCAATGGCAATGTCTGGAAGCAGTGCAGGATGGGATTCGTCACACATCTCCAAACCGTTCAGGGTCACATGGGTGGACTGTGTGAGGTTTGCATCCTGACCTTAACAAGGTGGTGGGACAAATATCAATGCTTGTGATACCTAACCAATGTATGTCAGTGTTTTCCCAATGCTGTAAGATCCATAGAAATAGAATTCCTTGAACTGAGATTTCCCATTTAAGTCCCATTCTGAGAATTCTGTTTCCATGGTTCTATCCTGTGTCAAGCAGTTTCTGGTTCTAGTTGTGGACTACAGGAAAAAGAGGACCGAGCACGCCACCATTCTCATCGACGGGGCTGCAGTGGAGCAGGTTGAGAGCTTCAAGTTCCTTGGTGTCCACATCACCAACAAACTAACATGGTCCAAACACACCAAGACAGACGTGAAGAGGGCACGACAAAGCTTATTCCCCCTCAGGAGACTGAAAAGATTTAGCATGGGTCCTCAGATCCTCAAAAGATTCTACAACTGCACCATCGAGAGCATCCTGACTGGTTGCATCACTGCCTGGTATGGCAACTGCTCGGCCTCCGACCGCAAGGCACTACAGAGGGTAGTGCGAACGGCCCATTACATCCCTGGGGCCAAGCTTCCTGCCATCCAGGACCTCTATACCAGGTGGTGTCAGAGGAAGGCCTTAAAAATTGTCAAAGACTCCAGCCACCCTAGTCATAGACTGTTCTCTCTGCTACCGCACGGCAAGCAGTACCGGAGCGCCAAGTCTAGGTCCAAAAGGTTTCTAAACAGCTTCTACCCCCAAGCCATAAGACTCCTGAACATCTAGTCAAATGACTACCCAAACTATTTGCATTGCCCCCCACCCCCTCTTTACACCACTGCTACTCCCAGTTGTCATCTATCCATAGTCACTTTAATAACTCTACCTACATGTACATACTACCTCAAATAACCGGTGCCCCCGCACATTGACTCTGTATCAGTACCCCCCTGTAAATAGTCTCCCTATTGTTATTTCACTGCTGCTCTTTAATTACTTGTTACTTTTATCTCTTATTCTTATCTGTATTTTTTTGAAACTGCATTGTTGGTTAGGGGCTCGTAAGTAAGCATTTCACTGTTGTATTCGGTGCATGTGACTAATAAAATTTGATTTGATTTGATCCTGTGCTGTGTCAAGCAGTTTCTGGTGCTGGTTCTTTCCTGTGCTGTGTCAAGCAGTTTTGGTATAATGCCGCCTACCTGGTTTGAGTCCGGCAGTGAGTTTGACGTCTTTGGTCACTGTCTCCTCGTTGGACTGGATGGAGACAGTGATGCGGTACATCTCGTTGTTCAGAGCAGGGGGCTCGTGACTCAGCTGAACGGAGATCTTGGGAATGCGGGAGATTATCCTGAAGAACAAAACACATTGTCAGATTAGGATGATGCACCGTCTGTTACCAACTCAACTATGTTTTGAACTTGTTTGTATGAAAAAACTGAGGGTGACATTTTCCTCTATGCTGTGAGCTAATTACCTTGGTTTTAACTGGTTAGTTTAACCAGAGATTTAGTAAACAATGCGATACACACAATGGCAAGGTACAGTATCACAGCTCCCGTTACTCAGAATGTTGCAGTGCGTTATGGAAAACGTCTCTCTACCTTGGTGTGCAGACAGTGAAGCATTTCATTCTTGGATCTTGTAAATCAGTGACGTGACATAGTGTGATTAAACTGAACACTATGGAGACTCACATGGTGCTGGCCTGGATAGACACGGTGTCCCATTCCACATGCTGCTCTGGGACACGCCCCCTGCTCTTAAAGGACCTGGCAGCCAGCAGAGCTTCGTGGGACGAGGCAGCGTCTCCTCCCCCGCCTCGCCAGTTGAGGAAGACGCAGCGGCCGTTATCACTGCCCAGCATCAGGTCCACCGCTGTGATCTAACACACACACAGAAAGTTCAACTCACAAAGCTAAACAACACAGTGTACAAACATCCATAAGATAGATCACAGGTAAAAAGGTGATGCTCCTCATCTCTCTTGGTTATGTTAAATCTGTGTGTCTGCCATGCCAGTACAGCACAGTTTAGGACACCCTGAGTGACACACTTTTCCCCTTACCTCTATCTTCTTCCCCACATCCTCAGTTTTAGCCACAAACTTGAAGCTGTATATGCGTGTCTTGCCAGGGACCAGGCACATGTTCTCTTGACTGGAGGCCTCTAGGATTTCCTGAGACTTACACGGCTCCTCTACCACACACAACTGGTTATACTCCTGAAGGAGGACAGAGAGCCACCAGAGAGTCAACAGAGAGTGGTTGTACCTGTATGGATTGTGGTGGGGTAGTAGAGTTATGTAGTGGGTCAGTACCTGGTTGCTGAGGCTGACACACAGTTTAGAGAAGCGGACAGGGTGAGGACAGTCAGCCCTCAGGTAGACATGCAGCTGGACCGGGTCATCCACGTGGAAACTAGGGGACAGGAACTTGGCCTTGCACTGGACTGGAAAGACAAATGTGTGGTATATGTTAGGTAGCTGTTCACAGAATCTATCTTGTATCGTGGCTCAGTTGGTAGAGCATGGTGTTTGCAACGGCAGGGTTGTGGGTTCGATTCCCACGGGGGACCAGTACGGGGAAAAAAGGAAAAAAAAGGAATGAAGTGTATGCATTCACTACTGTAAGTCGCTCTGGATAAGAGCGTCTGCTAAATGACTAAAATGTCAAATTGTTTAAGATCTTGATGCATAATTGTATGATCTCGGTAGGTATACTGTAGAAGTGTACAAACCAAAGGGCACGTAGTCCTGCACCTCGATGGTGAACTCGTTGCTGCCAGCCAGAGACATGCGGTCGCTCCATAGGGCCTGGGCAGCCTTGGCTGAGGCCTGGTCGCAATCTGGCTCTGCCTCGGGGACCTCGTTCTATGAATACAGACACAGGCTCAGCGTTAACATCCACAGAACAGGGGCTACACAGTCACATGAACATGGGGTGATGTGACGGGTGCCATTTCTTCAACTCACCATCAGGACCTTGATGAGATTCTTCTCAATCCTGGATTTCTGCTCCTCCCGTAGAGTAGAAGCTGGAGAAATAGACAAAAGGGAACTTAAGGAAAAATGTAAATGACGATGGACTTCTGCTGCTCTTGATAAGGTGATGGCCAGGCTCTAAACAAAATGAACGTTGAAAATAGGCAACATATTAACCTGACTAAGTAGCCCAGAGAAGCAGAAAATGTAATCTGGGGAGAGCTGGGTGCAGCTGAAGAGTGTCCTGTACTATACCACCCTGTACCTCGTCCGACCAACTCCATGGAGTAGGTGATGTAGTCCTTGACGTGGGCCATCAGGTAGGAGCACCGTAGCGCTGTGCTGAGGATGGAGGTGAGCAGGCTCCACCAGCGCTCTGTACGGTAGTCACACATCACATAGTCCAGCAGTCTGCATATAGACACACAGACCAACATAGGTAGGTAAGTTTCACAATGATTCTCTTATCCAAAACTTTGAATTATTCAATCTAATCACATTTATAATATTTCAGCTTTGACTGCCAAAATAATAGCGAGTTACGGCGTAATTACTGGAATGCATGGCAAACACCGGCTAAAATAAATTGTCAGCAACCATGACAAGGCAAATGATTTTCTTTCAGGATTATGACATATTACAATGGAAATAAAATGACTTGACTAGAAATGTAGCCCATGTCAATTACGCTGATTTAAGTTAACACGTTCAATTCAAAACAATGTCTGAATGTCTACATAGAGGCTACTAATCTGCCAAAAGAAACTTTTAATGAATAACCACACTGCAAATGAAAGTGATATGGATGGCAACAACATGTGAAAGACAATTTAAATATCATTATAAAACAAAGACCATGCATCTGTTTTTTCGGAAAAAATAACAACTTGCAAACATTACGAAGTAAGTCTACTCTCCCGACCACATTTATTTTCAATACGCCACAGTACAATACGCCACAGTACAATACGCCACAGTACAATACGCCACAGTACAATACGCCACAGTACAATACGCCACAGTACAATACGCCACAGTACAATACGCCACAGTACAATACGCCACAGTAGCTTTACTGGCCTCATTACTGTAGTCCTGTAGGAACATATAAAGGTTCACTATTCAGTGTCATCACACTGTTCTACAAATAAAGAAATAATCTCTGCCATCCACACAACATAGGAAATGTTACTCTTCACTACCAGCTTAACCATGAACAAGCTCATCACAATGACGTAGAGACAAAACTGTATGCTATTTGTCTGTTGTTTTGTTTTTTAAAGCTATTAAAATATCTTATTTTAACAATTATAATATAATTTGTGCAACTTGAAAATAGCTTTATTAGAATAAAATATAATTTGATTAAAAAAAACACAATTATAATTTAGTTTCAAATGTGTAGCCTACAGTTCAGGAATACATCCTTCCCCCTCTTGATAAGAAATGGCCATAGGCTATATTTTTAAGACAAGTAAAAACATTAATGGATACATAAATTTGAAGCGAAAAATGTATCCTACACCATGATTTTTTCCCATTCATAAAATGTGTAGGGTAAGCTACCTTGCCATAGTAGATTTGCCATGGTAAACAAGGAAATTAAATGCTTTATATCAGCTGTACAGAATGATTGTCAAATAGACTAATTGCCCTTAGTCTCCTCAAACTGCAGGATTCAATAGTTCCGATGATAATACCCAAAAGAGGGAGAAATATTCTTGACAACTGTTGGATGCAAACAGGACTAAGAGTAAACCTCGACATCCACTTAGGGAGAGGTAAATCGTTGGCCGATTTGGTTGCAATTGAGATCAGCTGTGCAAGTGATTTTAGCGCCTATTTATGGTATAACAGGAGATCCGTTGCTGATAATCTAGTCGCCATCAATGGTTGCAATTGGTCCAGTAATTTTCTGGAAGTCAGTCTTGCGCCCAATGACAGTGGGGATTTGTTATTATACTCTAATTGACTTAGTAACACATTTTACTTTTGTCCCACTGTGTCTGCTGAGTCAGGCTTACTTCAGTGCTTTGGTGTAGTCCTTGGCATGGTTGTACTCCTCTCCCATCTGCACCACTGGAGACAGACAGACAATCAACTTTGACAAGTACATGTAGACGCACACAAAAGTGATGCTTATGGTAACAATATGCTCCAAATGCACTGTTCCCCTTCAGCCCAGGGCAAAACTCACTCAGATGGCTCTTCATCCGAGGACACTTGTATTTCTTGAACTGAGCCACAGCGTTGCTGAGCAGAGCAATGATTAGCTCCTGTAATACAGCAAACAGAACAATCGGAGACTCTCTCACACACTTTTGGCATAATAAACCAAGTTAAGTGTTTTGCTTGGCTTAATAATCCTATTAGAATTGTCTCCTTTTTCAACCATGCCATACGAGTTGAAGAAAACTCCGGTGCAGTTCTCATGGTATTCTTACTAAAAGTAAATCATATATTACCAGATCCTGCTCTACATCACAAGTGAAGGATGCCACAAGACTGAACCTTCTGTATGCTGAGTAGAAACTTTGGCCGTTCAAATGAACGTCCACTGAACAACAGACCTGGCAATATGGTAACGCTGTTAATAAATATTCAATCCTCACTGGTCATGGAGCAAATCGTTCATTTCAGTTCGTAATGTTGCAGTATCATCCAAATCCAGAATTCACTTTATCTGCTTAGTGGTTTTATTCACTGTCATACACCATAAAACTGAATCTCCTTTGACCTGAGAACCTGGCATGGCCTTCTTCCACAAACGTCAGTGTATTTACCATGAGGGTGAGAGCTTGCTATCCATTAACCTACTATAGGTCTACACTCATGGACTGCCCAACCCTGTGTAGCAATGTAGCCTTCATGCACTGAAAGAGGCTACAGAGTTAGCAGAACATGAGAATGTCTGTGTCGTGCTGAATGAGTGAGTGAATGTGGACTAACGGAGTGGGGAACATCCTTCTCCTTCATTTGCAGTGCCAGGATCCCTCCTTTCTCCTTCTCCATGTGTGGGGGATCGATACCTGCAAATACAAAATAAGACATATTTCAATCAATATTTAAAAACCGAGAGACTGATCAGGAAAGCATTCTTGGTTTCAACACCTGTATTTTTCTTAAAACTGCATTGTTGGTTAAGGGCTTGTAAGTAAGCATTTCCCTGTAAGGTCTACACCTGTTGTATTTGGCGCATGTGACAAATAACATTTGATTTGATCTGTACACACAAGTCTAAACACATAAAAGCTACTTTTAATGCTGAAAGAGCAGTGTTGAGATGGGCATACTCACTCTGGTGGCCCTGTCTCCAGGCTCTCTGCCCATAGAAGTCCAGAGCTCCGCTAGGCGTCTCCAGGTGGTCTGGGGTGGGGTAGCTCACACTGGCCTGCGAAAGGGAAATACAATGACGGTCCGTCAACATGTGATAACTGTCATGGGTGGGGATGCCATGAGGGGGCATAGAGGCCTTCTGACACGACTGTTGTGCTGTGTGTAAACTAGAATGATTGCACTGCATGAAGAATCTACGATGCAGACATCAACAAAAATATTAGACCATATCAATGCCATACATTACACATTATATACTCATATGTTGAGATTCCATCTGAGATCTCCCCCAGTGTTTAACCCAAAAGGCTCAGACTTTTCTGTTTCCATCTACATGGGCCAGCACCCGTGTCTCACTGGGCCATATGGCTGCAGAGGACCTGCTCTCACTTGGGGACAAAGCCAGGCCACTGGTACTTTCCTCTGTCATTTACATAACAACAGCTAACTGAACTCTAACACCTTCTCACAAAACTGCTGTCTTGATGATGCAGAGGTTCTGCTCACCCTAAGTCTTTCATGTCACACTCCTGATGGACGCACAATTACATTAAAGCTGACATTAACATATAACCCTTGAGGCACACCGGTGTGAAGTAAGTCTCAGTTGGAAGTGCAGCAATAGTGGCTCTATATACATTTTTACCCTCTCAAGCTTCTGCAGTCTTGTGAAAGACAGCTGTCTGAGTCACACATGCATTGCTGTACCTCATGGGCACACAGGTGAGTTGCTTGCTGCTTGCGTTCCTGGGCGTAGTAGGCAGCCTGCTGGTAGTAGAATCCAGGGTTCTGAGTCTGGATGGCCGTCAGACCCAGCTTGATCGCCTCATCAAACAGGTCCCCAAAAGACTGGAACCTTGGAGTGAGGAAATGGGTGGAGATGGGTTATTATCAAGGATGGCATCAGGGAAGAATGGTAGGGAAATGGGTATTGACTTCTTACTGTTTGGACATCCATGCTGTGTGCTCAAATGCCAGCTCTGCGCTACCAATCTTCTTCTTGCACAGATCAATATGCTTCCTGAACTGAGCAATGGCATCCAAAGGTGTGTTGTGTTGGAAGCATAGTCGACAGATCTGAAAAGAGGTTTTCTGTTACACATGTAACTCAACAGGGTATACAGCACAGTCTATATGTTGGGAGCGCAATGTCTGCATTCCAGTTCATTATGATCCAAAAGCACCTTGTAGTTAATGAATCCAGCCATGGTCTTTATCTCCAGCATGTTGGTCTCATGGGTTCTCAGCTCATGTACAAGGCTGTAGGCAGTCCTGTAGTACCTGCATCAGAAACAGTAGTAATGACGTGTCAGACAGATAGACAGCACTAGAGAGATGCATTAGAAGACCGATCATATACACACACGACACAAGCCAGTAGAGCTGGGTTGAACTTACTTTAGGGAATTCTGTGTGTCTTGCTTGAGCTCACTGAAGAATGCAATCTTAAACTGGTGTCTCACAAACAGCAACTGCAACAACAACATGCACCGGTTGATGACGTTGCAGTGATATAACCAGCATTAGCTTAGCTGCAAATTAAGTCATTCAAATAAAAATGACACAGAGAGACTTGGAGGAGTCATTGATTAACATAGTGGTGGTGGAGGTCATAGGGAACCAGGAAAACATACACATTATTTCTGTCTCACCTGATGCGTTGTTTTGTTGAGGAACTCTTTGTGGGATTTGACCCTCCTAATCTCTGTGTAATAGTAGGTCTGTGCATGCTCATAGAACGCATTTTCCAGCCTGAAAATAAGTACATAACACATACTAGGGAGGCTTCGTGATAAGGGTAATATACAGTACCAGTCAAATGTTTCGACACACCTACTCATTCAAGGGTTTTTCTTTATTTTTACTATTTTCTACATTGTAGAATAATAGTGAAGACATCAAAACTATGAAATAACACATATGGAATCATGTAGTAACCAACATTTTTTTAAACAAATCAAAATATATTTTAGATTTGAGATTCTTCGAAGTAGCCACCCTTTGCCTTGATGACAGCTTTGCACACTCTTGGCATTCTCTCAACCAGCTTCATGAGGTAGTCACCTAGAATCCATTTAAATTAACAGGTGTGCCTTGTTAAAAGTACATTTGTGGAATTTCTTTCCTTCTTAATGCGTTTGAGCCAATCAGTTGTGTTGTGACAAGGTAGGGTTGGTATACAGTCCTATTTGGTAAAAGACCAAGTCCATATTATGGCAAGAACAGCTCAAATAAGCAGAGAAATGACAATCCATCATTACTTCAAGACATGAAGGTCAGTCAATGCGGAAAATTTCAAGAACTTTTAAAGTTTCTTCAAGTGCAGTCACAAAAACCATCAAGCGCTATGGTGAAACTGGCTCTCATGAGGACCGCCAGAGGAAAGAAAGACCCAGAGTTACCTCTGCTGCAGATGATAAGTTCATTAGAGTTAACTTCACCTCAGATTGCAGCCCAAATAAATGCTTCACAGAGTTCAAGTAACAGACATCTCAACATCAACTATTCAGAGGAGACCGCATGAATCAGGCCTTCATGGTCAAATTGCTGCAAAGAAACCACTACTAAAGGACACCAATAATAAGAAGCGACTCGCTTGGGCCAAGAAACACAAACAATGGACATTAGACTGGTGGAAATCTGTCCTTTGGTCTGATGAGTCCAAATTTGAGATTTCTGGTTATAACCGCAGTGTCTTTGTGAGACGCAGAGTAGGTCAATGGATGATCTCCGCATGTGTGGTTCCCACTGTGAAGCATGGAGGAGGAGGTGTGATGGTGCTTTTCTGGTGACACTGTCTGTGATTTATTTAGAATTCAAGGCACACTTAACCAGCATGGCTACCACAGTGTTCTGCAGCGATACGCGATCCCATCTGGTTTGCGCTTAGTGGGACTATCATTTGTCTTTCAACAGGACAATGACCCAACACACCTCCGGGCTGTGTAACAGCTATTTGACCAAGAAGGAGAGCAATGGATTGCTGCATCAGATGACCTTGCCTCAACAATCACCCAACCTTAACCCAATTGAGATGGTTTGGGATGAGTTGGACCGCAGAGTGAAGGAAAAGCGGCCAACAAGTGCTCAGCATATGTGGGAACTCCTTCAAGACTGTTGGAAAAGCATTCCAGGTGAAGCTGGTTGAGAGAATGCCAATAGAATGCAAAGCTGTCATCAAGGCAAAGGGTGGCTACTTTTATTTTATTTGTTTAACACTTTTTTGGTTACTACTTGATTCCATATGTGTTATTTCATAGTTTTTATGTCTTCACTATTATTCTACAATGTAGAAAATAGTAAAAATAAAGAAAAACCTTTGAATGAGTAGTTTCCAAACTGGTACTGTACATGTCATGTAAATATATTAAGAGATGATGGTGTCAACATGGCTATCGGTAATTTGGCTCAGGGCCTTTGATCTGATCCCGGGTCCCACCAAGAGGAATTACTTACCTGATGATGTAGCCAACCAGGTGATCAGTGTGAGGGAGGACGAATAGAGACTTCCCAGACAGGTCACAGGCATTGCACAGGGAAGCAGCCCTCTCTGAAGCTACCAGGTCCTCACCTAGACACAGACAGCAGTAGCACAAATTCAGTCAGAGTCCAAGTATGCAGCCTAAACATACATTGCATGACACAATACAATCTCTACAGTACTGACATGGTTGTCAGTCCTACAGATGTAATATTGTAGCTATGTTGATCATAAAACCTAACACTACAATCAACATCTATGATCTGTATAAATGTAGATGCAATTACCTGGAGGAAGAGGGGTTTTCTTCTGAATTAAAACAACTGCAACCTTGGTGTTTCTTCCTTGAAGGCTTGTTCTGTGAATGACATGACATATTCATGATATACATTGCTTCAACTCAACAAACCACCACTATAGATCTTCATCTACAACAGGTGAAGAGGAGTAGTACTACAGTACCTGACTATCTCTACTTTAGTGGCACACTCGGACTGCTTCTCCTTCCAAACTGCATCATCCCAGTCCAGCTCATAGAACAGCACTAGCAAGGCAGGCACCAGGTTCAGGTGCTTGTTCATCCAGCCTGTCTTCAAGATCCCTTTGGGGATGTACCACTCATAGGAGGTTCTCTGAGAAAACAACAACAGGGTCGTATTCACTTGTAGGCATGAAACTGAAGAATACAGGTTGAAATGGGAAGGTAGCCTCGTCTACTATCTGATCGCTTGTTTACGTTTTCCATTGCACACCGTTTTGCTACCGTTGTGCTTTAGTGTATACGACGCCCCAAATGTTTGCGTTTGGGAAGAAATTATGTAAGTGGGTAACCTCATCAAGCAGCACTTACTTTGGTCCTACACTTTGGGTATTCATGGTCTCCTGGAAGGACCTTGAATGAGATGGGGACCCTGTCGGCCCTCCTGTTGGCACAGAAGGCATCCCAGATTGCCCTATGGATGGCGTTATAAGTTACATCCAGCCCAGTCAGGGCCACAAAGGCCATGGGTCGGCAGCACAGCTCCGGGGGCAGATCCCATTGGGTCGGACTCATCATGATTGATGCCGCTGCAATCTGAACATGGAGCAGACAACACAGACTGCTTACAACTATAGATAGCTATGTACGTCTGCAATGACAGGTGCACAACATATGTTCGTATGATGAAAAATATATATATATATTTTTTTTTACTTCAACAAGACATTGTACAACTGGCATGAACAAGCAAAATTGCGAGTACATTCTGAAAAGAATACTAAAACAGTAAAAACACAATAAACAAACAACATGTGAGTCAAACAACAAGTCACAAGTATTGACAGTTACAGCTGATGACAGCCCTACAAATACAATCACACAGTTATGATTCAGCTTACAATGGCCGTACTATTAGCTAGCTAGGCACAACCACAATCACCAGAGTCAATTCAGAAAGAAAGAGGCAATAACATTGGATTGAATTGGCTCGTGGAAATAGCTGGCTACATTCACGTTGACACATTCATGTTATGATCAATTGTCGACGTGCACACAGTGACAGAAATGGTAGCTTGTAGTAAAGGCGATTAGCAAACTAGCTACTTACCAAGCCAGCTAATGCTAGCTAAGCAACTCGGGTAAGCTAACTGGCTGAGTGTTGCAGACCGACTGAAAAATAAAAAAGTGCTTAGCTACATAAGTAACATTTCCCACTATATGTCGAATTCAGAATGTATACGAGTCAGCAAACAGTAACGTTAGCAAAGCCAACTAGTTAGCTAGTGACAAACAGCTTCCTGTCTCCTGATGCCTTCTGTTGACATGTAACGTTAGCTAGCAAGTGAACACAAACCCAGGCAGAATATTGAGTACTACCGCCACCTGCTGGACAATCAACAAGAGTTCATGCCACTCCTCAATGTATCCAATAGGTCAAATCACACCGAATTATAGTTATATCATTGGTCAGACCATAACATTTTTGGACATCAAAATACATCATTTGTTTTATTATCCAACAGTTAAGAAAAGTTTATTTTGCACCAGTAAACTGTATGAGTAGCGTATACATGTCTTTTTTGTCACTATTCCTTGTCAAAAGGTGGCAGCAATCTCCAAGTGACTTTCACAAACACCACAGAAAAAGAAGTAGCTACATCCGTTTCACAATTCGCATGGCACGCTGGGACGTGGGGAGCCCAGCGGTAGTGGAATTCGCCCTCTATGATCACCATACAATTCCAAGACTGAGTTATCAGCGAAAGGCCACCACACTCCGTTTCAATTTGAGGTATAATATCCTCTTTCTAATGCCCTTTTTTTTGTCTCTCGTGATTACCTTAGGCGTTACGTCGGCATACAACAATTAATGTAATGGTAAGACCTGTTAATTCACGATAACTAACGTTGGGCGTGTTCGAATGGATCACTTTTGTCAAGTCAGTGATCGTTGGTCATAGCCTTTCAACGTGTTGTGTTATTTAATCACTGTCCGACTTGCGGCTGCATGAATTTGACAAACCATGTGATCTAAGGTCATGAAGTTTAGACTGCAGTCGACTGCAAGTTTCTCTAAATGAGCTTTACCAACTTCATCCTGCAGCCGTCGCCTGCGTTGTGGGAGGCTCTGGTCAACCAATCATTAGGGTGTTTTTGTTTGACTACGCGAACGTGACCAAAGACATGACTGGAACAGGAACCAACTTTGGCGCGATTAATTTATAGAGTGGATATGTTACATTTGAGGCTACTATACACATTTTATTTTCTGGGACCGAGTTTGTGACATTGGAGTTGGAGCTTTATTTCGACATTATAAAGATTAAGTGTATAGACAATGCCAACACTACCATGTTGGTCTGAGCCTTGTTGTAAAAACCCCATGTGTACGACTTTCGGCTGTAGCAGAGCTCACTACTAAACGTTCGTCTAAAACAAGGGTGCAAAGTACTGCCAGCGGGACAACATAATATATATTTTTTAATTACCCATAATTTCGTGGTTTCCAATTGGTAGTTAGTCTTGTCCATCGCTGCAACTCCCGTACGGACTCTAGAGAGGCGAAGGTCGAGAGCCTTGCATCCCCCGAAACACGACCCTGCCAAGCCGCACTGCCAGCTTAACCCGGACGCCAACAGCACCAATGTGTTGGAGGAAACACCGTACACCTGGCGACCCGTGTCAGCGTGCATGCGATGGGACAAGGAAATCTCGGCCTGCTAAACCCTCTCCGAACCCGGATGATGCTGGGCCGATTGTGCTCCGCCTCATGGGTCTCCCAGTCACTGCCAGCTGTGACACAGCCTGGGATCGAACCTGTCTATAGTGATGCCTCAAGCACTGCGATGCAGTGCCTTAGACTGCTGCGCCACCCCCGCAAATGGATTTTAAGACAATTGGCCCCCCAAAATGCAGCCCCCATTGAATTTCTAAATCCCTAAAAAGTTGGCCCACCCCTGGTCTAAAACTTTGGAGGTTATGAAATAACGGAGCCCCATTCATTTTCAATTAAGTGGGACGGGGGATGTTGGGTGCTGCAAGTATGGCCAAAGGAGCATGAACAGGGCTGGACCCAAGTTGGGGAAGTCTGAACTTTTGTCTTGCATTCCGGGACATCAAGTTGCTATTGACCATTCGAAGCTCACTATAGTTTCCAGCCCCTACTGTATTGACTATTGATTCCTAGCACTATCTAGGCTGCTTGTTAGCACCAACATGGATGGCAATCTGAATTTACACGTACAAAGGATCTCAGACACTCTGAAATGCGCCTGTTGTGTGACCTCCACTGGGTTCGAGAAAGCGTGTGTTTCCGGTTTTCAGGAATAAATGTTTCTGGTAGACATCGAAGTGAAATCTAATGGGCTTATTTTCTGGCTTATCATTCAGATGAGAGATCCTTGTCAATGGGTGTGAGCCGGCTGGATGTTCTTTACAGAAAGCTTCTCCTCACCAAGCTTTTCATCCAAGGTTGGGGAAAGCCGGATGATCTGAAAAGGTAGCCTAAAATATCCCCACTGTCGTATAGGGCATGGAAATCACTAGGTACATGTTCACCTAATTGTTATTTTTGTGGCAGTGTGTGTATATATAACCACCTTTTAATATTTCCACAGAATATTTGAGTTACGGAAAATCGTTGGCAATAGAGAGAAGTGTAAGGAACTGGTACCTAAGGACTATCCTGTGTTTATTGACAAGGTACCCCTCCCTCACTTCAATCTGATAGAGTTTAAAGTCTTAACAAATGCATTTTGGTCTGAACACTTACAGTGCCTTTCCAAATATTTTCGTCTGTAGCCTAGTGAGCCATTTCACATTTGAATAATATGCACATTGCCATTGACTCAACCTGTTTTATGGTGAAACATCACCCAGTTGTATATATTTCTTTGCTGTTGTCTTAGGTAGAAGACCAGTCTGACTGCAAAATACACAATGGGTATTTCATATCTCCCCTGGAACACATTGTTCCTGGTATCTTGCCATCAGAGTCCATCAAAGCCAGGTAATGGAAATAATACTGTCACTAAATGATTAGTCCATTTTTGCAGATTGCCATATAGTAATAATAGACCATGTCTCCTATTACTTGGGGAAAATCTATGATGATTTGATCTTATCTCTGAGTTTATTTTTATGCCGTTTTTTTTGTTAAAGCTGGAATCGGTAGCGGTGAAACTGACACGTTCGTTTGTGATATTACAACAAAGATGTTACTTCAAATAACGAACACCATCCCCCCCCCCCCCGACATCATTGCACGTGCAATAGAAAAACAGAGTATTCTACTGTTATTTTTTTACCATGATGCTGGATCCTCCTGACCCGTAAAAGATACAATTCTGTAAAATATATAAAAATACAACAAAATGTTGACCAGTGGTGCTGTTTCACCTTATGCGGATCTCAGCTTTAAGTAAAGTAAGAAGCCATCTCTGAGCCAGAACAGCCCATAGGGTAGTTTCTCCCTCCAAACAGGATGCTATCGCAGGGCCTCACTCCAAACCCATCTCCTTAATGTTAACTGCCAAGCAGAGAGGCATTGGGTCCCATTTTTAGTCTTTGGTATCAAAGCAGACACTAATCACAATGCCTGTTTTTTGTGATTTAAGGTTCCAGTTTATAGTTCCAAAGAAGTGGAAAAACCACAAGCCAGTATGTATTCACTTGGCTGGGACTGGAGATCATGTAAGTTACATTAGCTACTACACGCTTCATAATATTCTTTGCACTAACAGGGTAGCTACATTTGTCAATCAAATTTAATAGCTTCCCCTGATCAACTGCACAAACCAGGTATCAACCTTCTTTGATGTACAACCTCTCATAGAAAATAGCTTTATTTTCAGTTCTTCTGGAAGAGGCGGACCCTCATGGCCAGACCCATGATAAAGGAGGCAGGAATGGCTTCACTTCTCCTGGAAAACCCTTATTATATCCTTTTTAATTAGAGAAATAGTAAAATAAGTATTAATATACTATTTACATTGTAAATTGTTTTTAAATATTCTTTTTCCAATTCCTTAACTACGACTTGTACATGGATACCGGAAACCAAAAGAACAAGTGTAAGTCATCCCCGTAACTTTTTCATCGTTTTTTTCCCCCAAAACCTCTACTGTTATTTGAGTGTCATGACATTGTCGTTATGATTTGTGCTTTATGCTTGGTGTTTGTCTAGTCGTTCCAGCCTGAGGAATGTGTCTGACCTCTTTGTGATGGGAGCCGCACTCATCCTGGAGTCTGCAGTGCTGCTACACTGGCTGGAGAGGGAGGACTACTGGCCCCTCGGCATGACTGGTATCTCAATGGGAGGGCATGTAAGTACACACCACACAATCATTAATTATATTACCAAAAGTAGACATCAGTTTAAGTTAATTCCTAAAGGGGAGAGAACAATCAATGGAAGCTCTCATCTTCTCACAGATGGCATCCTTAGCTGTAACCAACTGGCCAAAGCCCATACCGCTGATTCCCTGTCTCTCCTGGACCACAGCTTCCAATGTATTTACCACAGTAAGTATTCCTTTATCCATCTCAAATTTACAAAGCCCATTTCTCAGGCTGGCAAGTCTTTAATTTATGTTTTGAAAAACTAAAAGCAAATCAGTAAACTGCTCAAATTTAAGTGCTGTGCTCTGATGAAATACATATTTTGTGTTTTACAGGGTGTTTTGAGCAAAGCTGTGAACTGGAGGGAACTGG
The DNA here is from genome assembly GCF_901001165.1 of Salmo trutta. NCBI lineage: Eukaryota > Metazoa > Chordata > Actinopteri > Salmoniformes > Salmonidae > Salmo > Salmo trutta. The sequence continues at coordinate 25,606,963 of NC_042969.1, read as the reverse complement.
AGAAGCAGTATGCAATGCACTCCGTGTACGAACAGGAGATCATCAGACTATTGGAGTACTGTGGGGTAAACCTTAATTCCATAACATAATGTTAGGTCTACATATTGTACTATATCGTACCATCTGTTTTATAGCTTGAGATGTTGTCATTTCAATCAATCCTTTTTACAGCAGTTGTCATATTAAATAATTGGTACATTATTAGTGCAGTCAATTGGTTCATAATTGAGAAGACAACCTTTCATTTCAGGTTGATTCCTTCAAGATGGGTCAGGAGTTTCTAAAGAGCTCACTTGACACCCTTTCTGGTCTGGATCTCTCCACGGACATCTTGGGTCTGCATGCCCCCGAGAGGGACCGCATGGGGCTGCGCACCTCTGCCCTGCACTCCCAGGCCAGGGAAGGAGCTAATGGACAGGACCAACTGATTGGACAGGATCATGGGCTGGACCAGATGCTTTCCTCTGTGAGCATGCAGCACACGAACATCAACAAGGGCAGTGGCAGCGGGCGGCAGCGCCAGTCCCTCCACACTGAGTCTCTGGACTTTATGAAGGGTGTCATGGATGAGTGCACACACATCGCTAACTTCTCAGGTGAGAATTGAGATTCTTATAGAGCTGGGACCCCAAACTGCTGCAGCTGTGCAGTATAACTTGTTTAGCTCAAATGAGTAACACTCAAGCCTGGCTATCTTGGTTTTCCAGTGCCGTTGGATCCCAGTCTGATCATTGTGATACAGGCAAAGGAAGATGCTTATATTCCACGCACCGGTGTGCGCAGTCTACAAGAGATCTGGCCAGGCTGTGAGGTGCGGTATCTCAACGGTGGCCACGTCAGCGCCTACCTCTTCAAACAGGGACTTTTTCGGTGAGTAAATGGTTCCACAATTTCACAGAGACAGATGCCCATTGTCTTTCTGTAGTATTCTGAAATACTTATTTGGTATGTTTGTCTTACAGGCAAGCCATCTATGATGCCTACGACCGATACCTTGAAAAGTATTCCAATACCTAGCCACTAAAACAGAAACTCATCCTCACAGGAAAAGGATACCATTTTCTAATTTGTAAATCATTTCAAAGTATGCATTAGAATTTGAGGACCTCAAATAGTCAAACAAATCATGAAGGATACATTTGTAACATGTTATCCATACACTTACAATGTGGTGCTACTGAAATGACAATAGTTTTATGTAAAAAATGTAATCTATTGTTTATATGGATAAATGGGTATAGATGTCTTTTTAAAGCTCACGCATGATCCCACATTTTCCAATTCCACACTTTGTGCTCCTTAACCCATCTTTATCCATGTTGTTGCCTTCACCTGTTATTCTAGGACTAAAGGCTTTGATCAAGCTGTGCCTCACTTTTATCTTAACATTTTCATATCTTTCCCCCAAACCTCTCCTGCCCCACATTGAATTATCCTCAATATTTCTGATCCTACCCTGCTCTAACATGTTATACACCTGTTAATTCTTACAAAAGTTTAGATGGGGGATATTGTGTCAGAGCAGGCTCTCCAATACCGTTCCTGGAGAGCTACCCTTCTGTGGGTTTTTGCTCCAACCCAAGTTGTAACTAACCTTATTCAGCATATCGACCAGCTAATTATTAGAATCAGGTGTGCAAGATTAGGGTTGGAGTTAACCTACAGGACAGTAGCTCTCCAGTATTGGAGTAAACCCAGAGTTAATAGTATAATGTAATAGTAAATGGTCTACTCCCTCATAAACCAAATGTGTTTTATAATTGTCACAAATGTTCCTAAACAATGTTTTACTACTCCAGTGGATCTTTGTTTTTAAACTCTGAAATAAAAAGGAATTGATACTGAGATTGACCTGTGTTTTTTCATTCAGGTGTGTTACATCTACAAAAACATTTTTTCATTTGCAGAAATCTAAGTAACATTACTCAAATCAGGAATGCAACTCAAGTGTTTACATGCTCATTCATACGCAGTACACAATTAACATTATAACGGCGCAGTTGACCTTATTACGAATAATATGAAAGAGTTTGTGACACCATTGGGTGTATGATGTTGTACGTATACAAAATCCAAAGGCAAAGTGAACAGATGATACAAATAAAAACCATCCCGTTTGGGCCAGATGAGGAAAATGATAGGTATCTGTAAAGTTCTGTAATGATGGTCCTGATACTGTATTGAACAGTATCAAGAGCCATACAGAACTCAGACATTTGGGCCAGAAGGAATCACAGCAGGGACAAACCATTTCTGGGGGTAGAATTGTGATGACTTCACAATAGGACCACATACAGAATCTAATGGCAACAGAATAAGGCCAGATGGAATCTGGTGTAGTGGTTCTGGGGCCAGGCACAATCTGTAGCAATAAGAGTACAACCTTATAATTTACAGCAACACTATTTTTGTTCCACAGCATCAAAATATTAAATTCCTCTACTTTCCTGTCATTCATAGTCTTTCGGAATGGTACAATAGGACACCATGGTCTTATGTAATTATCGACAGGGACTTTAAGTTAGAACCAAGGATATTGTTATATAATCGGCACGTGGGGGTGGAACCGGAAACTGTTATGACGTGTATAGTGACAGCGTCACTTTGTTATGTACACCAGCTGATCTGGCCTTAAAGACGACGATCATCAGGACTACAGCGATCACCAGACTGCATCATAATCTATCAGATCATTTTGCGAAATGAGCTAACGAGTGGGGGACTTTATTTATCCTTCCGGTGACATTGCTTTTCTTTGATTATTTTGCTGTGCTGTCAGGGCCGAAAATACCTGGCTAGCTAAGGAAATTCTCACGTCTAGTTTGCTAGCGTTCAAGATGCATGTAACTAGCTACCGAAACTATTTGTGAAAATGGTGGACACCGAGAACGAATAGTTTGCCCTAAGGGCATCGGGTAGTGTATTTGCCTAAAATCGGCCTTGTTTTTAGCGTCTGTACCCTGATACATCTAGCTAACTAGATAAGCCTTGAAGTTGTCCTAGCTAACTGTTTACTGTAACATAAGTTGCAGTGAGTGACAACTGCTACATCGAGTAGGCTTAACAAAACCTGGAGACGCCAATGAAAAGATACAGGTTCTGACCCTGCTATTTACACCGGTAACAACAGTAACCCTCTTACAGTGTAAGATGTGGTTAAAACTATTTTTTCTCCTACTGTATTTTTTGGTGTTATTCGTTTTGGCCAGATTTTTTGAAGCAGTTGTCTGGTATGAAACTGGTCTTTTTGCCACCCAGTTGGTTGATCCTGTAACCCTGAGTTTCAATAAGTTAAAGACCATTCTAGAATGTCGAGGACTGGGATACTCTGGGCTTGCAGAGAAGAGGGATGTCAGAGAACTAGTCGAAAAGTCAGGTAAAGCTTTTCATGACAAACCAATGTTATCAAAACACTTGCAAATACAGTGATCTTATCTACTCGCAGGCTTGTTTTAAATTACGTACAAATAAATCAATATTGGTGGTGGAAAAACTGTCTATGACAGTATCAGTGCACTTGTCATTCTGAAAGCTACTAGAAACTGGGTCAAAGTTGTCTCAAAGGTTTCATGATTCACTAGTACTCCTTACATATCATGATCTGCTAGTACTCAATATCATGATCTGCTAATACTCAATATCATGATCTGCTAGTACTCCTCACGTATCATGATCTGCTAGTACTCCTCACGTATCATGATCTGCAACAGTACTCCTCACGTATCATGATCTGCAACAGTACTCCTCACGTATCATGATCTGCAACAGTACTCCTCACGTATCATGATCTGCTAGTACTCCTCACGTATCATGATCTGCTAGTACTCCTCACGTATCATGATCTGCAACAGTACTCCTCACGTATCATGATCTGCTAGTACTCCTCACGTATCATGATCTGCAACAGTACTCCTCACGTATCATGATCTGCAACAGTACTCCTCACGTATCATGATCTGCTAGTACTCCTCACGTATCATGATCTGCTAGTACTCCTCACGTATCATGATCTGCTAGTACTCCTCACGTATCATGATCTGCTAGTACTCCTCACGTATCATGATCTGCTAGTACTCCTCACGTATCATGATCTGCTAGTACTCCTCACGTATCATGATCTGCAACAGTACTCCTCACGTATCATGATCTGCAACAGTACTCCTCACGTATCATGATCTGCAACAGTACTCCTCACATAACTGTGTTTTATTCTTCTAGGTGACCTGATGCAAGGGGAGTTGTACTCTGCCATCAAGAATGAAAAGGAGCAAGCTGAGTCCCAGTCTGAGTCCAGCACTACCTTCAGTGGGGAGATGCACTTTTATGAGCTGGTGGAGGACACCAAAGATGGCATTTGGTTGGTCCAGGTAGGTGGATATGATTGCTTTATTGCATGCCCCCTTTAGACCTCTTCCAAAAGTAATACAGCATCTTATATATTACCTCACATAGCTACAATTTTTAACATAAAATGTAGGAGCTCTTCCAGAAGGAACATTTTTGAATGTTCAAAATGTTGTTGAAATTTTCAGAATACATAAGTAATTGTGGTATTGACTCTAACACTGTACTTTGTTCCTCAATGTCTTCTACTTTTCACATATATTGAGGATGAAGATACATTAACACAAAACATCAAGCAGTGAAATAAATTATACAATTCCTACATTAAACGCCAATGTTAACATATCATCCTTTATCTGTTTCTGTAGGTAATTGCCCAAGATCGAGATGCTCTTTTGAGCAAAGCTAACTGGGGTAAAATGGTCCAAAAGGTTTCTCAGTTTGGCATTCGCACTGGTACTTTTAACTGCTCCAGTGACTCAAGGTAAGTTGGATGCATACTTGAACTGCATAATACTTAATGATATTTAAGTGCATGTTATTTGTATTTAGGTAGCCTAGTGGTAGGAGCGTTGGACTAGTAACCCGAAAGGTTGCAAGATCGAATCCCCGAGCTGACAAGTTAAAAAAATCTGTTGTTCTGCCACTGAACAAGGCAGTTAACCCACTGTTCCTCGGCTGTCATTGAAAATAAGAATCTGTTCTTAACCTACTTGCCTAGTAAAATAAAAATAAATAGATCCCCATTAGCTGCTTACTCTTCCTGGGGTCTGGCGAAATTTAAGGCAGTTATACAATTTTAAAAACATTGCAATATATTCATAACAGATTTCACAACACACTAGGTGTGTGCCCTCAGGCCCCTACTCCACACCACAACACAAAATCCATGTGTACGTGTGTGTATGTTATCATGTGTGTGTATGCATGTCTGTGCCTATGTTTGTGTTGCTTCACAGTCCCTGCTGTTCCATAAGGTGTATGGTAATTCTTCAAGTTGCATTCTGGTATAGGCCACATCAGTATTTGTATATTAGTAGCCTAGATGATGATCCTGTTATCTCTTGCAGGTATTGTCGTAAACGGGGTTGGATGAAATCCACACTTATAATGTCTGTGCCTCAGACTTATGCTTCAAAAGGAAAGGTTATGCTGAAAGAGTACAATGGCAGACGCATTGAGACAGAGCACATCTTCAAGTGGATGACGGCACACGTAGCGTCCCGTATAAAAACCATCCGCATGTCTCAGCAGCTTGTTGAAGAGTGGCACCCCAGTGAGAAGCACCCAGTAAAGATGTTCCTATTTGCCAAGCTGGCACAACCTCCAGCCTTTTTTTCAGCACTCAGTGTCAAGTTCACAGGTCGGATCGAGTTCATCTTTGTAGATGTGCAGAGCTGGGACAATATAACCTCATTGGAAGAGATAGGTGTGCAACAGTTGCCATCGTACATCCTGAAAATGCCGGAGGGCATCTACAGATATGGGAACAGCATTGGAGAGTTCATCTCCTTACAGGCCATGGACACTTTCCTCCGTTCGGTTCAGCCAGAGGTCAATGACCTGTTTGTGTTGAGTCTAGTGATGGTCAACCTCATGGCCTGGTTGGACCTGTTCATAACACAGGGCGCCACCATCAAGCGCTTCGTGGTTCTCATCAGTACGCTGGGGACCTACAACTCCCTGCTCATCATCTCTTGGCTGCCTATCCTGGGGTTCCTACAGTTGCCATATCTGGAGGGCTTCTACGACTACAGCCTCAAGCTGTTGCGTTATGCAGACACCACCACCATCGCCTCCTGGGTGAGGACCGACTGGACATTCTACTCCTCCCACCCCGCCCTGTTTCTCAGCACCTACCTGGCACACGGGCTTCTCATCGACTACTTTGAGAAGAAGAGGAGATGCAACAATGAAGAAGAGAACCCCAATAACTTGGAGTGGCTGTCCAGCCTCTGGGATTGGTACACCAGCTACTTGGTCCATCCCATAACCTCCTTTCATAACTTCCCCAACGAGTCTGACTGGGACGATGACCCCAATTTCCTTCTGGAGAGGTTGGCCTTTCCCGATCTCTGGCTTCACCCGCTTATCCCCATTGACTACATCAACAACCTGCCCACCTGGAGGTTCAAGTGCACACAGGTCTGTGGGCCAATCTCTGAAGAGAACAGCGGCAGAGATCTGGACAGCAACATACAAAACACTACAGGAGGACAGACCCAAGGCTTAAACAGTGAGCATGAAGAACATGGCTGTGGTAAAGAGAGAGATTGTGCCGCTGATTCATGTTGTCATTCTGGAAATGGAGGGGATGTACCATGCATGAAAAGGGAAGCGCAAGAGCAACAAGCGGATTGGTCCCAATGGCCCAGTGACATGATACACTGCACAGAGTGTGTTGTGTGTCTGGAGAACTTTGAGACTGATTGCATCGTCATGGGACTGCCCTGTGCCCACGTGTTCCACCAGCAGTGCATTGTGGTCTGGCTGGCAGGTGGACAGCACTGTTGCCCGGTGTGCAGGGGGCCATCCTACAAGAGGAAGCCAGTTAGATCATCTGGTCTGGACCTACTGGAGCAGCAGGAATAGCAGAATGTTTCTGTCTGCCAGCCTGCCTCCTGTCCTGCACTTAACTTATAGAAATACTTGATGTGTCCATCGTCAGTCCTTGGATCCTTGTAGTTGGTTTTCATTAAACATTTTGGTAGTGTAAACCAAATCTACACACAATAGGGTATATCCGTTGCGAGGGGAAATGTATTTCTAATACTACTAGTCTCACTCAAAAATGAATAGCTTAAATAATAGATTAAATCTGGCTTTTGTTCAGATAGTTTAAATGCATTTTTGATCATCTACTATGTCATGAAGAGTCCTTAATGCCCTATCTTGATGTTTTGCCCCACCCCAAAAAGACATTTGGAGAAACAAAAGTTTCGGAACTGTTATGAACAAGGAAATGACCTAGGAAATGTATAGGAAACCAAGTAGGATACATTTTGTCCTCTCTTTGCACAATCTTGTCTATCAACATGGTCTACTTTATTCATGATTAGTATCAATCTGATGTGGAGTTGCTCCACTACCTAAGAATTCTATATATGGGCCTTGAAGCCAATCATTCCCAGATGTATTTAGAAAGTTATATTTCAGGCATGTGATTTGGCTAAGGTTAATTGTATCAGTGCATTCTCTTACCCTGCAGCACGAAAAAGTTGTTTGTTCATAATGGAATGACCGTTGAAGCGATGTGCTATGCAGCTCTGCTGACTCAGTTTTCATGTATCGTTGGAGCATGTCAATGCCTCTTGTCTGTGTTTTTTAACGGATTAACATCATGTAGGTAGGGGATCCCAACAAGTCAATTCACTTGTTCTTGTCATCTGTGTTGTTGGAGTTTGAAAAGAGAATTGGAAGTGTTGACATGTAACATGTTACTCATTAAAATAAACTAAAAACGTTCATGTGGAATTTCTTGTCGGTTGGTATTTGCTGGATTTCCCATTCCTGAACCCAGAAACCAGGTACCGGTTGTACAGGTTTCTAAGTAACTACAGTTATCTCCCTGCAAACATTGTTAAGACCATACATTTGCCATTACGGCTCAGCCTATGACAAAATGTTCCTTGGTATATGGACGTCCAACTCTGACGTCGCCCCATTGAAGTAAAATGGTTCGGTTTTACGGTAGGGATGTCCTTAGGATACCGGACAGCACTAACCATGACAAAATAAATGAAGATTATCTACAGTCGTGGCCAAAGGTTTTGAGAATGACACATATCAATTTCCACAAAGTTTGTCAGATGTTACTATGGAATACTGAAGTATAATTACAAGCGTTTCATAAGTGTCAAAGGCTTTTACTGACAATTACATGAAGTTGATGCAAAGAGTCAATATTTGCATTGTTGAAAAAGAAGGGTTGAGACCTCTGCAACCCGCCCTGGCATGCTGTCAATTAACTTCTGGGCCACATCCTGACTGATGGCAGCCCATTCTTGTATAATCAATGCTTGGAGTTTGTCAGAATTTGTGGGTTTTTGTTTGTCCACCCGCCTCTTGAGGATTGACCGCAAGTTCTCAACGGGATTAAGGTCTGGGGAGTTTCCTGGCCATGGACCCAAAATATCGATGTTTTGTTCCCCGAGCCACTTAGTTATCACTTTTGCCTAATGGCAAGGTGCTCCATCATGCTGGAAAAGGCATTGTTCGTCACCAAACTGTTCCTGGATGGTTGGGATAAGTTGCTCTGTTTTGGTACCATTCTTTATTCATAGCTGTGTTCTTAGGGAAAATTGTGAGTGAGCCCACTCCCTTGGCTGAGAAGCAACCCCACACATGAATGGTCTCAGGATGCTTTACTGTTGGCATGACACAGGACTGATGGTAGCGCTCACCTTGTCTTCTCCGGACAAGCTTTTTCCGGATGCCCCAAACAATCGGAAAGGGGATTCATCAGAGAAAATGACTACCCCAGTCCTCGGCAGTCCAATCCCTGTACCTTTTGCAGAATATCAGTCTGTCCCTGATGTTTTTCCTGGAGAGAAGTGACTTCTTTGCTGCCCTTGACACCAGGCCAGCCTCCAAAAGTCTTCGCCACACTGTGCGTGCAGATGCACTCACACCTGCCTGCTGCCATTCCTGAGCAAGCTCTGTACTGGTGGTGCCCCGATCCCGCAGCTGAATCAACTTTAGGAGACGGTCCTGGCGTTTACTGGACTTTCTTGGGCGCCCTGAAGCCTTCATCACAACAATTGAACCACTCTCCTTGAAGGTCTTGATGATCCAATAAATGGTTGATTTAGGTGCAATCTTACTGGCAGCAATATCCCGTGAAGCCTGTGAAGCCCTTTTTGTGTAAATCAATGATGACGGCATGTGTTTCCTTCCAGGTAACCATGGTTGACAGAGGAAGAACAATGATTCCAAGCACCACACTTCTTTTGAAGCTTCCAGTCTGTTATTTGAACTCAATCAGCATGACAGAGTGATCTCTAGGCCTTGTCCTCGTCAACACTCACACCTGTGTTAACGAGAGAATTACTGACATGATGTCAGCTGGTCCTTTTGTGGCAGAGCTGAAATGCAGTGGAAATGTTTTTTGGGGATTCAGTTCATTTGCATGGCAAAGAGGGACTTTGCAATTAATTGCAATTCATCTGATCACTCTTCATAACATTCTGCAGTTTATGCAAATTGCCATCATACAAACTGAGGCAGCAGACTTTGAAAATTAATATTTGTGTCATTCTCAAAACTTTTGGCCACAACTGTTTTATTTTGACAAGATAGCTAAGTGACCGCTCTAACAACGGAAATGCATGTCCTTGATTATTGAATGCAGGCGAGATCAGGTTGGACACGAGTGTTTCAGCGGTCTAAGGCACTGCATCACAGTGCTAGAGGCGTCACTACAGACCCTGGTTCGATCCCGGGCTGTATCACAACCCGGCCGTGATTGGGAGTACCATAGGGCGGCGCACAACTGGCCCAGCGTCGTCCTGGTTCGGGTTTGGCCGGTGTATGCTGTCAATGTAAATAAAAATTGTTTCTTAACTGACTTGCCTAGTTAAATAAAGGTTAATTAAAACATTAAAAAATCTATGAGTGGGTAAACATGTTACGCTGCAGTAAAATTCTCTCGTGAAAGTTTCTGTACATGAGAGATTAATGAGTGGGCAGATACGAGTGTGAACAACAGCTACGACTAAGTCGTTTTTCCCAAAGCTGCCGGTGTTGTGCCGAAAATCTCCCCCTTGCCAGAATCCCCCCCTCTCCCTTCACGTGAACACGCACACACTCAATTCTTCATTGCTGTGACTTGCTTGCTAGTTGAAATTTCTGCTCTTCAAACCGTTGTCAGTTTAGCCTACATTTCACTGATCTTAGTAGCAGAAAGCATTTTTTATTTTTTTCCTTCAAGGCAGCTGTCAACGATCACTTTAGGCTGCGTTTCATTTTATTTTTTATGTTGGTTTGATCGCGGTTTGATCACAGTTTTCGGTTAGGCTATTTGTTTCAAGTGTATTAATTAATACATTTCTTTGCCAAAATTCATCATCTCTCCCATGTGTTATTCGACTACTAGCTGAGATGTTTATTGCTTGCCTACATTTTACTCCCTCTGTTTAATATAACATACATACATTAATGATTCATTTCGGTTGCCGATCCTGACGTGAAGTTTGTTCTATAGAAAGTATTTGACTCTGATGTGTGCCACAAAGTATTTGACTCTATACTGCTCAAAAAAATAAAGGGAACTCTTAAACAATATAATGTAACTCCAAGTCAATCACACTTCTGTGAAATCAAACTGTCCACTTAGGAAGCAACACTGATTGACAATAAATTTCACATGCTGTTGTGCAAATGGAATAGACAACAGGTGGAAATGATGGGCAATTAGCAAGACACCCCCAATAAAGGAGTGGTTCTGCAGGTGGTGACCACAGACCACTTCTCAGTTCCTATGCTTCCTGGCTGATGTTTTGGTCACTTTTGAATGCTGGCGGCGCTTTCACTCTAGTGGTAGCATGAGACGGAGTCTACAACCCACACAAGTGGCTCAGGTAGTGCAGCTCATCCAGGATGGCACATCAATGCGAGCTGTGGCAAAAAGGTTTGCTGTGTCTGTCAGCGTAGTGTCCAGAGCATGGAGGCGCTACCAGGAGACAGGCCAGTACATCAGGAGACGTGGAGGAGGCCGTAGGAGGGCAACAACCCAGCAGCAGGACCGCTACCTCCGCCTTTGTGCAAGGAGGAGCAGGAGGAGCACTGCCAGAGCCCTGCAAAATGACCTCCAGCAGGCCACAAATGTGCATGTGTCTGCTCAAACGGTCAGAAACAGACTCCATGAGGGTGGTATGAGGGCCCGACGTCCACAGGTGGGGGTTGTGCTTACAGCCCAACACCGTGCAGGACATTTGGCATTTGCCAGAGAACACCAAGATTGGCAAATTCGCCACTGGCGCCCTGTGCTCTTCACAGATGAAAGCAGGTTCACACTGAGCACATGTGACAGACGTGACAGAGTCTGGAGACGCCGTGGAGAACGTTCTGCTGCCTGCAACATCTTCCAGCATGGCCGGTTTGGCGGTGGGTCAGTCATGGTGTGGGGTGGCATTTCTTTGGGGGGCCGCACAGCCCTCCATGTGCTCGCCAGAGGTAGCCTGACTGCCATTAGGTACCGAGATGAGATCCTCAGACCCCTTGTGAGACCATATGCTGGTGCGGTTGGCCCTGGGTTCCTCCTAATGCTAGACCTCATGTGGCTGGAGTGTGTCAGCATTTCCTGCAAGAGGAAGGCATTGATGCTATGGACTGGCCCACCTGTTCCCCAGACCTGAATCCAATTGAGCACATCTGGGACATCATGTCTCGCTCCATCCACCAACGCCACGTTGCACCACAGACTGTCCAGGAGTTGGCGGATGCTTTAGTCCAGGTCTGGGAGGAGATCCCTCAGGAGACCATCCGCCACCTCATCAGGAGCATGCCCAGGCATTGTAGGGAGGTCATACAGGCACGTGGAGGCCACACACACTACTGAGCCTCATTTTGACTTGTTTTAAGGACATTACATCAAAGTTGGATCAGCCTGTAGTGTGGTTTTCCACTTTAATTTTGAGTGTGACTCCAAATCCAGACCTCCATGGGTTGATAAATTGGATTTCCATTGATTATTTTTGTGTGATTTTGTTGTCAGCACATTCAACTATGTAAAGAAAAAAGTATTTAATAAGATTATTTCATTCATTCAGATCTAGGATGTGTTATTTTAGTGTTCCCTTTATTTTTTTGAGCAGTGTACTTTCTGTGGCACACACTATTGGTCAACAAGAGCTACCAAAATGATTATATGAAGTGTGCCAGGCCTTGCGGTCCCAAGATAGAAGGGGGTAGGGGAGGATTTCAGCAGGCAAGAAAATGGCCTTGCCGGAATTACCCCCTTCTAATTTCCTTAATTTTGTCACGAGTCAAATACTTTCTATCGAACAAACTTCACATCAGGATAGGCAACCGAAATTAATAATTAATGTATGTGTGTTATATTAAACCTATAGGAGGAAGTAAAATTTAGGCAAGCAGTAAACATTTCAGAACAACTACTTGTCGAATAAGACATGGGAGAGATGACGAATTTTGTCAAAGATAAGTATTTATAGACTAATACACTTGAAACAAATAGCCAAACCGAAAACTGCAGACATTACTTGTGCCTCCCCCGCGATCAAACCGACATACAAAATAAAATGAAACGCAGCCTAACTTGATCGTTGACAGCTGCCTTGAAGGAAAAAAAAAAAGAATGCTTTGTGCTACTAAGATCAGTGAAATGTAGGCTAAACGTAGTGAAGTGCAGAAATATCAACTAGCAAGCAAGTCACAGCAATTAAGAATTGATTGTGTGCGCGTTCACGCGAAGGGGGGGGGGGAGAATTCTGGCACAACACCTGAATGCCACGTGGATTCAGTTATATCAGTACACTTGTAACAGCCTAAACAGTACGATAATTCTATTCGATCAAATAAGTGTCATTCGACACACATAGGCCTCCATACAACGAAGTTGCTTATCTCACCAGGACATTTTGGGCGGAGTAATGCTGCATTCAAGACAACTTCAATTCGGAGAAAAAATAAATAAACTCATGACGTCAGTGATCTTCAGGTCGGGAAGTCTAGAAAGATGTCCGAGTTTCCGACTTGTAATTCCGGTTGGATGACCGTTCAAAGATTTTTCCCAGTCGGAGCTCGTGTTTTCTGAGTTCCCAGTTTTCTTGAATGCACTGAAGTCGGAAGTTAGAGATTTCCGAGTTCCCAGTCTTTTTGAATGCGACATTCCTTTGCCAAAGATAATTTGTTGCAATGTCACTAGTTTTGTTTTCAGGCATGATTGGGATGTTTTTATTTATTTGAATTAACCTTTATTTAACTAGGCGACTTGCAAATTATTATTAATTTTCAATGATGGCCTATCCCGGCCAAACCCCTCTTCACCCTGACCGCGTTGGGTCAATGGTGCGCCGCCCTATGGGACTCCCGATCACAACCGGTTGTTATATAGCCCGGGATCGAACCAGGGTCTGTCGTGACACCTCTAGCTCTAAGTGCCTTAAACCGCTGCACCACTCGTGAGCCCGAAATGTTGATAGCTTCTGCAACACCATAGAGTTATGTGAGAAAGGGCTCATTATGTACGCGTCATACATTGTTTCTATGCGTTTGCAATAAAATAAAAAATAGAAAAATTAAAATGTGAAATATTTGTTCTAATGGTAACCAAAAATATGATGCACAAATATTGATGTGGTTCTTCAGCGATAAACGAAAGAGCTATGAACCCGTGACGTAATGCTTCATTTCGCAGTTGGGCGTACCCGTAGAGAATAATAGAGGCCTCAAGTGGCCAAAAGGCTATTTTAGCATGAGTTACGCCATTGAGGGCTCCCAAACAAGCTTCCGCCATTTTACAGGAGTCAAAGTAGTGAACTGGGTGGGGATTCCTACGGGTTGTAAATCCTTAATGGTGCTGCCCATGCTGTCACGTACGCCATAATGACACAGATATAAAATGTGTTCTCTATCTATCTCTATGGGCGTACCTATTGCTCATGCGCACCCTTTCGGCTGTGTGTCACCCTCGGCGAAAAGGTGTTTGGAAGTATCTCGTGTGTTTTAGTGCTTGAGATTGACAGTTTTTGTTATCATGCTTTGCTGAATTTAAACAGTCTGTCATAAATAACGAAGAAAGGGAGTACTGACAATAATGCTGCGTGTCTGCTTGAAAGGGGCAAATTCTGCAGCGCGGGTAAGTATCACTGTTCTAAGTGAAATATCTAGCTAGCTATCTAGCCTGCTAGCTATGCTAGCCGAGCGGTCATTCAGTGACCCAGAGACAGGGCCTACACCACTGTGTTTATTGTTGGGAGAAATAAACAGTTTACGTCTTCAGACATGTTTTACAACCTCTCCTCACAACATATAGTGTACGGAAAGGTGGGAATTCAATGCCTTAACATGACGTTCTATGTTAAATGTCTTCATTGAAAGAAAGCTGTGCTGAATTTTGGCTACTGAACGTAACTTGACGCAAATCTTGACATTTCATGCAAATCACGTAATTACGTAGTGGAAAGAGGCGTATTTCTATTGATTGACTGCACTGCCTTCCGAATAAAACAAAGACTCGAGAGTGACACGAGTGTGCACCAATGCACACCGTCGAATTGGAGGCCGGGCTCGGTGGTTGTATGATACATTTTTGTATTAATGTTGTGTACATGTGCGATAACGCAAATGTTGTAGTCGTGAACTTGTTTTGCTACACACGTTAATGTATCTAATGTGTAGGGGAAATGTGGTCTCTGCTACTGTTTCATAGCACAATCAGTTTCATTTCAACTAGCTACGTGAAAAATAAAGGACAAATGCACATTCATATCATGGGGACATGACCTTGGCAAATTCTTAGTTCATAGAATGACCTGAAGAAAGTGATTTTTGTTTGTGGAAACGTTTCCATTGAAGAAATGCACACATGTAATAACTGATTAATGAGCTTTTCTTGTCAACTATCCTATTCCAATGAATTTGAATAGAACAAGACCTGGTGTATTTTGTATAGGTCCCATAATAGACATGTGGTGCTCCTGTGGATAGCGCGTGTGTATACTGATCTTCTTCTCCTTTCCATAGAAATGCCTGTGTGGGAATAGTGTCCCCCTTCACCCCCTCCAGCAATGTCGTAGCTACACTTCAGGAGGCTCAGGGTAGGTGACTAGTCTCCTGCTGAGTTACTTAAGTGGCCAAATGCTACATTGAGCTGTTGATGTTAATTGATAGAGCAGCTACCTTACTGTCCTTGACCCGTGCTTGTAAGTAAATCAATGTAAGAAAGGAAGGAGTAAGTTACCCTAAAGCTGCACACAAGCACAAAAGCCATTATCAATGTGATATTTTTTTTTATCATTCTGAATGGCCGCTGCTTTGTTTGCTTTCTCGTGTGTTTGAATATCTTACCTCTGACTTGTACTTGCAGGTCTTCTGCAGGAAAGATTGTAGCTGCCAGTGTCCTCACTGTGGGTGGAGGAGTTGGTGGCACAATTCTATATGCCAATTGGGATCCCAAATTCAGGGCCAATGTTGAGAAATCCATACCATACTCAGATCAAGTGTTTGGACTGGCTCTCGGCCCAGCAGCACCACCTGTTATAAATAAAGCAGTAAGTTAAATAACCCGTGTTCTAGAGCACATTTTGAGGAGTCATAGTTTGTCATTCGTGTCATTACATTTTACTTAGTCTGTTGTCAAACACAAGCTAGTTCATCTAACAAAATAACCACATACAGATGTTCACATTCAATCTTCCCTGACAATATTCTTCTATTACTGTCCTGAAGAGAAAGGTTGAACCTGTTCAGATTTCCTCCATGTCTGAAGTGTGGAAAGACTCGAAGCAGCCAAAGGCCAAAGAGGTTGAGAAGAAAGCAGAGCAGCCAGATGCTGAGGGACCCCCTGCTCCAGCCCCTCAGGAGACCCTAGAGGGTGAGTTACAGCTGTGCCTGAAAGAGCTGATGTACTTCATGCTCTCTGAGGTGTTGAAAAAATATTATCTTGTGAGTCAAGTACTAAGAACGTTGGCACGCCATTGTTTTTAAGACTATTTAATTAAGTGGGATCAGGTGCTTAATGTGAATATCATCCATTAGAAGTAGCATGCTTCTGGAATCCAATTTTTCACAACAAACCCATGTCTTCTCTCCTTTGTCGAACTGAAATGATCTGCTGAAATTGTTGTTTACTTGGGATGGTTTACTTCATTGTTCTTACAAATTGACTTGAACTGTTAAGTTTTCTTGCTTTTGTCGATGCATGATTAGACACTTTTCAGGTTAGCAAAGAGTTATCCTCTAAATCACTGAACATTGCATAATCGCATGATACTTTATGCCTTTAGATCTATTTATGTGATATATAATCTTAGTTTTCCCCTTAAATTGGTAGCTCTTTGGAGAGTAAGTCATTCATTTACTCTTGATTTTCTTTCTTAGCTAATTGTTCAATATCTTGACATGTGGCAAGTTTACTAATTAGCTGATGGCTTTACGAAGGTGGTCATTAGACCTCTGCAGAATTGACATTGTTATTTAGCTAGGTTAACCATTTTTAGTTTAAGGGCCTTGAGTCTCTCTGTGGTATTGATAAAATTGGGATCCCATCAAACCAGTGAAGGACATGACTGTTGATAGGAACTGAGTATTTCATCTCAACTAAGTGAGTCTTCAGTACTGAAGTAGATGAATGTGATGCAGGTCACATGTCTGCTGTGGGTTTTGAGAAGACCAGTTGACGATCAGGTGATAGATCTAGTCCGTCAATGTAAATCACTAGAGTGAGAGAATGGGTATCTGCCTGTGTTACTTTAGAGGTTTGCCTTATCTACAGCTATGCTATGAGTCAGTATTGCTGCTGTGTTCTTGAGTGTGCCAGTTCCACATGTCCTGTTGGTTACCATAACACAGCCTTGCCAAGAAGACCAGTCAGTCCTCTGATGTTGAGCTCCACTGTGTTGCAGAAGCTTCTGCTCAAGTGGCACAAATCCTTTCAGCCATTGGCGAGGTGCCCTCTGTGCCAGCCCCTGGAACCCACGAGGCAGAGGTCGTGCCTCCCCCAGCCGCCCTCGAGGGGGTCCCGGCAGGTCAGAACCGGGTGGATACAGCCTCCCCTGCATGGGTGCATGGCGCTCTCTTTCACTAATATAGGGGGTCCTAGGGTGCATGGCTCCATGCTCTATGCCTGCTCTTCTCTAATACTTGTTTTTCTTTCCTGCTCATTATTCTCCTGGTGATTTTATTTGCCACCTCACCCTTTCACCTCTGTTTACTGTACACCTCTGCATAAAGACTCTTCATGCTGTCCCCTTCGAGCCCCTAAACTAATCACTACACCTCACAAAACCCTTAATCCTAGATTGCACTAGCTTGTAATGCATATGATATGTATCTGTGTTACTTTTTTGGTATTTAGAGGTTATATGTTGTGGATGAGTGAGTTGTTCATGTTAGTGGGTATTTTACTATACCTGTTCATGCCATACTACAGTCGTGGACAAAAGTTTTGAATTACACAAATATTAATTTTCAAAAAGTCTGCTGCCTCAGTGTCTTTAGATATTTTTGTCAGATGTTTCTATGGAATACTGAAGTATAATTACAAGCATTTCATAAGTGTCAAAGGCTTTTATTGACAATTACATGAAGTTGATGCAAAGAGTCAATATTTGCATTGTTGAAAAAGAAGGGTCGAGACCTCTGCAACCCGCCCTGGCATGCTGTCAATTAACTTCTGGGCCACATCCAGCCCATTCTTGCATAATCAATGCTTGGAGTTTGTCAGAATTTGTGGGTTTTTGTTTGTCCACCCGCCTCTTGAGGATTGACCACCAGTTCTCAATGGGATTAAGATCTGGGGAGTTTGCTGGCCATGGACCCAAAATATTGACGCTTTGTTACCAAGCCACTTAATTATCACTTTTGCCTTATGGCAAGGTGCTCCATCATGCTGGAAAAGGCATTGTTCGTCACCAAACTGTTCCTGGATGGTTGGGAGAAGTTGCTCTGTTTTGGTACCATTCTTTATTCATAGCTGTGTTCTTAGGCAAAATTGTGAGTGAGCCCACTCCCTTGGCTGGGAAGCAACCCCACACATGAATGGTCTCTGATTCCAAGCACCACCCTCCTTTTGAAGCTTCCAGTCTGTTATTCGAACTCAATCAGCATGACAGAGTGATCTCTAGGCCTTGTCCTCGTCAACACTCACACCTGTGTTAACGAGAGAATCACTGACATGATGTCAGCTGGTCCTTTTGTGGCAGGGCAGAAATGCTGTGGAAATGTTTTTGGGGGATTCAGTTCATTTGCATGGCAAAGAGGGACTTTGCAATTCATCTGATCACTCTTCATAACATTCTGGAGTATATGCAAATTACCATCATATAAACTGAGGCAGCAGACTTTGAAAATTAATATTTGTGTCATTCTCAACTTTTGGCCACGACTGTACAGTGTAATCTGTAGTAGCGGGTAAGTGCTACATGTATGTGAATGGAATGTAGGGCAAGTGTTTTTGTGGCCATGATTTTGTCTGCAGAGCAAAATGTACTTAGTGTGTTCTGTATCCTCCTAGCGGCAGCAAAATGTACTGAGTGTGAACATGAGCCTGCAGTGAAGGAGCGTCCTGAGGGTGAAGTGGCTGCCCGTCTTGCTGAGCAGGATAAGGCTGAGCAGGACCTCCTGACATGTAGGTGTCTCATCTTTCCTGTCACTTTTTGCTATTAGTTATGGTGCCTGTTACACTGTAACAACATGTATTTACTCTGGCTTAAAGCATTATATACAATGAAGACAAATGCAATACATGAGTCAATGAGTACAATGGACGCATTATTATTTTCAGCAGATTGCCATTGATGCATGGTCTTATTACATTATGGAATGCAGGTTTGACATGGGGATTGCTTAGATGGCATCATGATTGACAAAAAAGGTAACCAGGCTGTGTGTGTGCTGTTGCAGCTCTGTCATCCAATCTGGAAGATGCTCTGGGCAGCACAGCCAAGGTGACCCTGCAGGCCATTGGTGCTCAGGAGGCAGCTCTGCAGGCCATTGCCCAGCACACCCGCCAACTGAGGGAGGCCATGGAGGCTGAGGTGAGGAAGGGACATATCTTCAAAAACAACCCAAACTGGAGAGATTTTTCAGTTGTTTTTAGCTTCATGTTACATCCAAGTTCTGTTGTGAATGTTTGTTTTGTGACCCTGAAACTTAAGGCCTCAGCGTCTGAGGAGAGGAAGGGACACGGGTACACATTCTGAGAAAGTGTAACCCAAACTGTTGTGATTTCTTAATTCAATCCAAATCCTTTTGTAGATGTTTGTTTTGTTAGGTATCGGAGGCCAGGGAGGGGGCTGAGGTGAGAGGGGGTGGACATATTCTCAAGTGTGAAAAGGGGTGTTCTGCTAGCTATTCAAGTCCAGCAGTTTTTCATTACATTAAAATAGTGCTGCACGATATAGCCAAAATATCATATTGCGATTATATTTTTTTCACATTTTGCAATAGCGATATGAGTTGCTATGTTGCAAAACGCTTGGGTGAACTCTTGGAATATAGTGCTGTTGGGCATGACAAAGAAAGAACTCAGCAAGGATGAGTTATTTTCCATCCCGACATGGGGATTAGAATGGGGCATTGCACAAACGAGATGCTGCAGTAGATCTGGACCACCACAACTCGCACCTCCTATTTTCAGAGAATAAATCTTCTTAGGGATCTGCGTCCCGTCAACGGGACAGTTGTAAATCATGCAGCGCCTTGTTACGATCACAGATTTTAGAGAAACAACAAATGTCGGTACACTTAAGTGTTTTATATTGGCTGAAACCTTACGTTCTTGTTAATATAACTGCACTGACCAATTTACAGTAGCTATTATGGCTATAAAAAAATGCAATGCTGTTGTTTGAGGTGCGCTAACAACAAAACACTTTTTTCACCGCAATAGGTTTGCTAAATTCACCTCTGAAGGTGAAATGTGTACTTCTGAAATCTTGCTCTAATTTATCATCCAAAGGGTCCCAGAGATAACATGAAGTGTCATTTTGTTAAAATCCTTTTTCATATCCTAAAAAGGTCCATATAGCATGCACGATCGTTTTTTTATTTCCACTCGTTCAATTTTCTAAGAAAGGAATCTATGAAAATCTTACCCTAATTGTTTCAACTGTTCAAATCACATTCGTATGGATTCCTCAGAGATCCTAGAACGTAACCAGACTTCATTATATCATTAGGGGTGTAGTATATCCTATAGGACACCACATTTGCTCAGAGAGCGACGCTGTCATGGCACGCCGATGACGCGGGCGGTCTTCACTTGATTGACTTTAACTTTGTCAAATAAGCACCAAACTAAGCTAGCTAGATAGCCAGTGAGTTGGGCTTTACGGGAGTATCCGGAGACCCTGTATCTGTGGCAAAATGTAGTTGCTAACCTTGTGCGACAGTATGCCTTTTCCTTTTGGACAAAAATTATAAGAATATGGATAGTTATGAAAACTGGGTGTTTTGCAAATGTTGAACTTATAATATGGCTACTAATACTGGAGAAGCTAAATCAAAGTCCAAGTATACAGATTTGATGATATTCTTGCAGAAAAATGTAATGTGAATGTCTCCTTCACGATTTGCCCAAATGTAACTGACTTCACACTAAAAGTCATGTAGTTTGCTCATACTTCAAGTTATCCGTCTGAAACGTTGCACATACACTGCTGCCATCTTGTGGACACCATCAGAATTACAAGCAGAGTGATGGCTAGATTTGGGACCTTTGTTGCATTTCAAAGATGGTGGTAGAAAAAGAAAGAGAAAAAAACGTTTTTCTTCTACCAGATCTATTGTGTTATATTCTCCTACATTCACATTTCCACAAACTTCAGTGTTTACTTTCAAATGGTACCAAGAATATGCATATCCTTGCATCAAGGGACTGAGTTACAGGCTGTTAGATTTGGGTATGTCATTTTAGGTGAATATTGGGGGAAAAAAGGGGGATATCCCTAAGAACAAATGTTATCATAGAGAACACATATGTTTATTGGAAAGCAGCAGCATTTTTTTTTTTTTTTTTACACTCCGCATCATGGTTGGAAAGATATGTAGTGTGTGTGCATGCAGAGTGAATATTGCAGCCTCTTGCAATATGGCTATTTCCATATAATATTGCTGATATGGATAATGTGCATAAATGTGATTTTAATAATTAAATATATTGCCCAGCCCTAATCCAAACAAATTTGTATTGTGAATCATTCATGATGTAAATTTTTGTTCTTTAGGCACCCCCTGATAAGAAGTCTACCCAGTGGAGAGTCTTAGAAGATGCACTGAGTGAACGCAGCCGATCAGTAGACGAGGCTGGAGCAGCCGTTCTCAAGGCCAAGTAAGAGCCGCTTGATCATTTATTAACGTTATGTTGGGGTCACCAGTATACACTACTTTTTGTTTCTGCCGATTTGGTGATATTAAAGTTTGAAGTGGTGTATTTACTATTTTATGCTCACTAAAATGAACTTAGTTTAAAAAATATATATATCAATAATAGTTGTTGATGCCGAAAAGGCTTTCAACCGGCTTTAATGGCATTTCCTATTCAAAACTTGAGAAGCTTTCAACTTTCCAGCTGAAATAAATTGTATAAAAAAAAATATATAACTGTCCTAAAGCAAAAATATACACACAATGCATTTTCTGCTGAAGTTGCTTTAGGAATGGGCACAAGAAAGAATGTCCCCTCTCCCCTTGTTTGTACTGGCAATTGAACCGCTTGCAGAAATAATTAGACAGGACCAAACGTAACAGGTATTGGTGAACATGAATATAAACTAAATGTATTTGCGGATCTCCTGCTGTACCTGACCAATATTGAAAACTCAATGCCCCCTAAAAATATTTTCAGGATAACCTAAAATCTCAGGATATAACATGCACGTAGAAAAAATGAAATGATGGCAATAAGAAAAAGAATAACTCATGATCTACAGTGGACCACAAAAAAAAATCTAAGATGCTAATGGTGGGTTGCACCAGCATGGTTTAAATGAATCTAGGTTTATTAATCAGATGTTGCACCACTTAGATATACTGATCCAGATTAAACATTATGATTAACGGTTTTAGACTGATTAGTGACATGTTACACCAAAAGGAGGTATTTCGTGAGTTGAAACAAAGTAACTAGCCTACTTGACAAATGAGGCCACAAAGTTGCTGTTTCTTGATTAAAATAATAACAATGTAACATTAGAACTCCTGCAACTCCATCTGAAAGGTTCTCATGAGTTGGCTGATTTGAAATAAAATCGGATTTGCCAGTACTAGACAGAAAACAAATGTTAGCTATTGTAGCTAGCTAGTTTATAAATCAAGCTAGCTAGCGTACAATAATATTTGTCATTTACTTAATGATATTTAGCAATTAATTATTTGTCCGCTAGCCACCTGATCATGGCATGTCAAAGGTTAAAATTTCTCTGCTAATGGAAAAAAAAACTATTGTCGGAGCTGATGGAGTAATTCAGTAACGTACTGGAGGATAAAAAGACAGACCACACGACTGTCAAGAAGGAGGAAGACACCTGGTCCATTTTATGCAACAAATGTAATGGATCGACACCGATTTAAAGAGGACACAAATCAGATGAAAACGTGCTGGAAAAAATGTAAAACTAAAAAGGATGTGGCAAAGGAGAGGCGGGGGCTATTTCAGAGGGTGGTGCGGTCTGCACAACGCATCACCGGGGCAAACTAACTGCCCTCCATGACACCTACAGCACCTGATGTCACAGGAAGGCCAAAAAGATCAAGGACAATGACCACCTGAGCCACTGCCTGTTCACACTGATATCATCCAGCAGGCGAGGTCAGTACAGGTGCATCAAAGCTGGGACCAAGAGACAGAAGCTGTTTTTCAATCTCAAGGCCATCAGACTGCTGAACAGGAATCACTAACTCAGAGGCTGCTGCCTACATTGAGACTCGTATCACTGGTCACTTTAAACAATGCCACTTTAAATAATTCAACTTTAATATTTTACATATCTTACAGTATATACACGTGATATGAGTTATGTATTTTATACCATCTACTGCATCTTGCCGCTCGGCCATCGCTCATCCATATACTTATATGTAGATACTCTCATTCACCCCTTTAGATTTGTGTGTATTAGGTAGTTGTTAGATATTACTGCACTGTCGGAACTAGAAGCACTAGCATTTCGCTACACTTGCATTAACATCTGCTAACCATGTGTATGTGACCAATAAATCAAATATTTGATTTGAAATGCAAAGCGAGTGAACAGAAAAATCTAAATCAAATCCATATTTGGTGTGACCACCCTTTGCCTTCAAAACAGCATCAATTCTTGTAGGCACACTTGCACAAAGTCAGGGATTTTGTAGGCATATAGTCAGGTGTATGATTTAACAATTATACCAAATGTGCTAATGATCATCAATGCAATATGTAGATTGAAAAACAATCATTAAATGAAAAACTGCTGTGTAGGAGGAATAAAACTGGGCGAGGAACAGCCAAACTCCGCTAACAAGGTGAGGTTGCTGAAGACAGTTTACTATCAAAAGTCACACCACGGCAAGACTGAGCACAGCAACAGGACACACTGCATCAGCAAGGTCTCTCCTAGGTACAAATTTCAAGGCAGACAGGGGTTTCCAGATGTGCTGTCTAAGCTCTTTTGAAGAAGCACAAAGAAACAGGCAATGTTGAGGACCGTAGACGCAGTGGTCGGCCAAGGAAACTTACTGCAGCAGATGAAAGACACATCATGCTTACTTCCCTTCACAAACAGAAGATGTCCAGCAGTGCCATCAGCTCAGAGATGTTGGCAGAAAACAGTGGGACCCTGGTACACCCATCTACTGTACGGAGAAGTCTGGTCAGAAGTGGCCTTCATGGAAGACTTGCGGACAAAAAACCATAGCTCCTACGTGGAAACAAGGCCAAGCAACTCAACTATGCACGAAAACACAGGAACTGGGGTGCAGAAAAATGGCAGCAGGTGCTCTGGACTGATGAGTCAAAGATTTGGCTGTAGCAGAAGGCAGTTTGTTTGCTGGAGAGCGGTACACGAATGAGTGGCTGCCGTCAACGGTGAAGCATGGTGGAGGTTCCTTGCAAGTTTGGGGCTGCATTTCTGAAAATGGAGTTGAAGATTTGGTCAGAATTAATGGTCTCCTCAATGCTGAGAAGTACAGGCAGATACTTATCTATCATGCAATACCATCAGGGAGGCATCTGATTGGCCCCAAATTTATTCTGCAGCATGACAACGACCCCAAACATACTTCTTAATGACTTTCGCTGTATCTTCAGCGTAAAGAACAAGGAGTCCTGGAAGTGATGGTATGGCCCCCACAGAGCCCTGATCTCAACATTGAGTCTGTCTGGGATTAGAAGAAAGGGAGAGAAGCACCTGAGGCTGCCCAAATCCACAGAAGAACTGTGGTTAGTTCTCCAAGATGTTTGGGCCAACCTACCTGCTGAGTTCCTTCAGAAACTGTGCAAGTGTTCCTAGAAGAATTTATGCTGTTTTTAAGGCAAAAGGTAGTCACACCAAATATTGATTTGATGTTGATTTTTCTTCTGTTAACTGACTTTGCATTTTGTTAATTGATAAATATAATCTATTAACATGTTTATTTTTGAAAGCATTCTTACTTTACAGCATTTTTTTCACACCTGCCTTAAACTTTTGCACAGTACTGTATATACACTGCTCAAAAAAAATAAAGGGAACACTAAAATAACACATCCTAAATCTGAATGAATGAAATAATCTTATTAAATACATTTTTCTTTACATAGTTAAATGTGCTGACAACAAAATCACACAAAAATAATCAATGGAAATACAATGTATCAACCCATGGAGGTCTGGATTTGGAGTCACACTCAAAATTAAAGTGGAAAACCACACTACAGGCTGATCCAACTTTGATGTAATGTCCTTAAAACAAGTCAAAATGAGGCTCAGTAGTGTGTGTGGCCTCCACGTGCCTGTATGACCTCCCTACAATGCCTGGGCATGCTCCTGATGAGGTGGCGGATGGTCTCCTGAGGGATCTCCTCCCAGACCTGGACTAAAGCATCCGCCAACTCCTGGACAGTCTGTGGTGCAACGTGGCGTTGGTGGATGGAGCGAGACATGATGTCCCAGATGTGCTCAATTGGATTCAGGTCTGGGGAACGGGCGGGCCAGTCCGTAGCATCAATGCCTTCCTCTTGCAGGAACTGCTGACACACTCCAGCCACATGAGGTCTAGCATTGTCTTGCATTAGGAGGAACCCAGGGCCAACCGCACCAGCATATGGTCTCACAAAGGGTCTGAGGATCTCATCTCGGTACCTAATGGCAGTCAGGCTACCTCTGGCGAGCACATGGAGGGCTGTATGGCCCCCCCAAAGAAATGCCACCCCACACCATGACTGACCCACCGCCAAACCGGCCATGCTGGAGGATGTTGCAGGCAGCAGAACGTTCTCCACGGCGTCTCCAGACTCTGTCACGTGCTCAGTGTGAACCTGCTTTCATCTGTGAAGAGCACAGGGAGCCAGTGGCGAATTTGCCAATCTTGGTGTTCTCTGGCAAATGCCAAACGTCCTGCACAGTGTTGGGCTGTAAGCACAACCCCCACCTGTGGACGTTGGGCCCTCATACCACCCTCATAAAGTCTGTTTCTGATGTACTGGCCTGTCTCCTGGTAGCGCCTCCATGCTCTGGACACTACGCTGACAGACACAGCAAACCTTCTTGCCACAGCTCGCATTGATGTGCCATCCTGGATGAGCTGCACTACCTGAGCCACTTGTGTGGGTTGTAGACTCCATCTCATGCTACCACTAGAGTGAAAGCACCGCCAGCATTCAAAAGTGACCAAAACATCAGCCAGGAAGCATAGGAACTGAGAAGTGGTCTGTGGTTACCACCTGCACAACCACTCCTTTATTGGGGGTGTCTTGCTAATTGCCTATAATTTCCACCTGTTGTCTATTCCATTTGCACAACAGCATGTGAAAATTATTGTCAATCAGTGTTGCTTCCTAAGTGGACAGTTTGATTTCACAGAAGTGTGATTGACTTGGAGTTACATTGTGTTGTTTACGTGTTCCCTTTATTTTTTTTTTAGCAGTGTATTATAAAATTATACCACAGAAAACTAACTTTTAAAGGATCAATGACTCTGTGCTTGCTATGTTTGGCTTTGTGCAGCAAGGATTAATTCTCCATCTCTGGTGTTTAGGGCTGAGCTGGACAAGCTGAGAGGAGTGATCGATGGAGCCAAGCACTTAAAGATTGCTGCAGCCCGGCCATCTATCCTGGCTGCAGAGGAGAACCTTCACAGCATGGTGGTAGATCTGGACAGCGTGGTGACCAGGGTAAACTGGCCCTGTTTTACACTGTTAACACATGAGTTGCATCCCAACTTATTTCATATACTGAAAAAAGAAAAACGCAACATGAAAGTGTTGGTCCCATTTTTCATGAGATTAAATCAAAGATCCCCGAAATGTTCCATAACCACAAAAAGCTTATTTCTCATATTTTGTGTACAAGTTAATTTACATCCCTGTTAGTGAGCATTTCTCCTTTGCCAAGATAATCCATCCACCTGACAGGTGTGGCATATCAAGAAGCTGATTAAACAGCATGTCTCCAGCACAAGGTGCACCTGTGTAATGATCAAGGCCACTCTATGTGCAGTTTTATCACACAACACAATGCCGCAGACGTTTTGAGGGAGCGTGCAATTTACATGCTGACTGCAGGCATGTCCACCAGAGCTGTTGCCAGAATGTTACTTTCTCTACCATAAGCCACCACCCAACGTCGTTTTTATAGAATTTGGCAGTACGTCCAACCGTCCTCACAACTACAGACCACGTGTAACCACGCCAGCCCAGGACTGCCACATCTGGCTTGTTCACCTGTGGGATCGTGTGTATATATATATATTATTTTAGTGCACCACTGGGTCAAATGTAGTGCACTACATGGAGAATAGGGTGTTATTTTAGACATATGCATAGAATGATCAATACTGTCTATCTCTTATGTCATACTCTGCATACTTGTTTTTCTGGTTAGATGTCTGTGTTTAACCTATCCTGATGCGTTGTTACTGCAGGTCCAGACAGCCCAGTCCGAGGCTAAGATTGTGTCTCAGTACAGCGAGCTGGTGAACGAGGCCAAGGCCCAGTTCCAGAAGGAGCTGAACAGCATCACTCCAGAGATCCAGGCCAACTGGAAGGGACTCAGTAAGTCAGATTCACCCCTACATCTTACTCCCATAACCCACCCACATTTTAACAGTTCGGCTTTGCAGTAAGCCTTTGAAAAACTGTGCACGGCATCAATGACATGCTTAGGTTCAGTTAGTCTTTCGCGATTCTTCGCCTCCTTGTTAACCGCATTGGAGAAGGTCCAAGCCCCTCTAATGCGTTTTGAGAAGAGAGGATGCAAGGAAAGGTAACTGGTTTAGGCTATAGAACCATGGGGGGCAGGATAAATCAGCTCTTAAATTCACGGACTGGCCCTCGGCCATCTCCCAGCAGGGAAGCTGACTCAAGATGACCTCAACTCCCTGATTGCCCATGCCCACCGACGCATCGACCAGCTAAACCGAGAGCTGGCTGAGCAGAGGGTGAGGGAGCAGATCCACATCGACTCTGCCCTAGAGCAGCAGAAGCTGGAGGACAAGAAGGCCCTGGAGGTGGCCGTCTCCACCGCCCTGGAACACAACCGAGAACAGATGCGTCTGGAGCAGGAGAAGAAGGTGAGCTAAAGGGCCTTTCTTTATTCGTCTAACTATTAACCAAATGATCCTAAGGTCTATACCTCGTTATAGGGCAGCATTCATCCGTTTTGATGGATGGACTTTTCCTTTCCTCGCACGGTAGGTTGTAGCAATCTAGCTAAATGTTTGCTCTGTTGGACACATGAGTAGAATGAGACCCAACTGGGTTGGCGTTTTCCAGTGATGGATTGATGACTGCATCTGTGTCCATCACCAGGTAGAGGAGACTCGGGAGGTGATGGAGGCAGAGATGCGGACCCAGCTGCGTAGGCAGGCTGCAGCACACACAGACCACCTGCGTGACGTCCTCAAGGTGCAGGAGCAGGAATTGCGCGCCGAGGCAGAGGAGGCAAGTATATCCATATTGAACATCCCATCTACTGTGACACATACATAATCATATCCTTCATATTGAAATCCAGGAGATAAGTTTAGCCAGCCAACAAGCCATTTGTTTATTCAGTGTTTTGTGTGCTTGTCACTGCTACAGCTGAACTACTTCCTGTTAATATTTAGCAATTCAAACATTAAGGCGTCTATGATGAACAGAGACCGAATGAGAAGGCTGGGAAGTTGGTCACCCAGGGAAGGACATCACTTCATTGGCGCGCATTCACGAGAGAGGAAGCTCTGTTCCAAAACGTTTTTCAAGACACAGGAATGGTCCGGTTGAAATATTACTGAAGTTTCATGTTAAAATGGCCCTAAAGATTGATGCTATACAAAGTTTGACATGTTTGAATGAACGTAAATAGATTTTTTTTTTTACTTTTCGTCGTCACATTTTCCTCGCGCGTCCTACATTTTGAGTAGCTTACTGAACGCGCTAACATGGAGTTATTTGGACATAAAGTTCATAATTTATCGAACAAAACAACATTTATTGTGGACCTGGGATGCCTGGAAGTGCCTTCTGATGAAGATTATTAAAGGTAAGTGAATATTTCTAATGTTATTTATGCATTTAGATGACTCTAATGGCAGCTATCTGTATTGCCTAGTGTATTTTTCTGAGCGCAGTACTCAGATTATTGCAAAGTGTGCTTTCCCAGTAAAGTTATTTTGAAATATGTTAGTGAGGTTGCATTCAGGAGATGTTAATCTATAATTCTTTGAATAACAGTTGAATATTTTATCAACGTTTATAATTAGTATTTTTGTAAATTCACCGGCAGTTTTGGGGGAGATACATTTTCTGAACGTCACGCGCCGATGTAAAGTGCTGTTTTTGGATATAAATATGAACTCGATAGAACAAAAAATGCATGTATTGTCTAACATAATGTCCTAGGAGTGTCATCTGATGAAGATTGTCAAAGGTTAGTGCATAATTTTAGCTGGTTTTCTGCTATTGGTGACGCCTGTCCTTGCATTGAAAATGGCTGTGTGTAATTTTTTGTCTATGTACTCTCCTAACATAATCTAACTTTATGCTTTCGCCATAAAGACTCTTTGAAATCGGACAATGTGGTTGGATTAAGGAAATGTTTTTCTTTCAAATGGTGTAAAATAGTTGATTTTTTTTGAGAAATTGAAATTAGATTTTTTCTGTTTTGAATTTTGTGCCATGTATCTTGTCAAGCAATCCCGTTTCCGGGATAAGAACGGGAAGGGGTGGCCCCAAGAGGTTAACCTGTTAGGGGGCAGTATTTACACGGCTGGATAAAAAACGTACCCGATTTAATATGGTTACTACTCCTACCCATGGTTAATATGGTTACTAAACCTGAAAAGATTCTGAACAGGAAGTGGCCTGTCTGACAAGATCTTGTTCTTCTTGTCTCTGTTTATTGAAGACTGAGGATCTTTGCTGTAACGTGACACTTCCTACGGCTCCCATAGGCTCTCAGAGCCCGGGAAAAAGCTGAATGATGTCATTCCAGCCCCAGGCTGAAACACATTTGCGCTTTTGGCAAGTGGCTGATAAGAGGATAATGGGCGTGTGCACGAGTCGATCCCGTGCTTTATTTTCTGTCGTCTATTTACCTAAACGCAGATTCCCGGTCGGAATATTATCGCTTTTTTATGAGAAAAATGGCATAAAAATTGATTTTTAAACAGCAGTTGACATGCTTCGAAGTACGGTAATGGAATATTTAGATTTTTTTTGTCACTAAATGCGCCGTCCTCGTAACCCTTATTTACCATTCGGATAGTGTCTTGAACGCACGAACAAAACGCCGCTGTTTGGATATAACAATGGATTATTTGGGACCAAACCAACATTTGTTATTGAAGTAGAAGTCGTGGAAGTGCATTCTGACGAAGAACACCAAAGGTAATCAAACTTTTCTAATAGTAAATCGGAGTTTGATGAAGGCTAAACTTGCTGGGTGTCTAAATAGCCCGGCATCACAGGGCTAGCTATCTACTTAGAATATTGCAAAATGTGCTTTCACCAAAAAGCTATTTTAAAATCGGACATATCAAGTGCATAGAGGAGTTCTGTATCTATAATTCTTAAAATAATTGTTATGCTTTTTGTGAACGTTTATTGTGAGTAATTTAGTAAATTGTTAGTATATTCCCCGGAAGTTTGCGGGGGGTATGCTAGTTCTGAACGTCACATGCTAATCTAAAAAGCTGTTTTTTGATATAAATATGAACTTGATTGAACAAAACATGCATGTATTGTATAACATAATGTCCTAGGTGTGTCATCTGATGAAGATCATCAAAGGTTAGTGCTGCATTTAGCTGTCTTCTGGGTTTTTGTGACATATGCTAGCTTGAAAAATGGGTGTCTGATTATTTCTGGCTGGGTACTCTGCTGACATAATCTAATGTTTTGCTTTCGTTGTAAAGCCTTTTTGAAATCGGACAATGTGGTTAGATTAACGAGAGTCTTGTCTTTAAAATGCTGTAAAATAGTCATATGTTTGAGAAATTGAAGTAATAGCATTTCTATGGTATTTGAATAACAGGATTCCATTCCACTGGCTGTTACGTAGGTGGGACGATTTGGTGCCACCTACCCTAGAGAGGTTAAACAACTTTCTAAAGACTTGACATCTAGTGGAAGCCTTAGGAAGTGCAAAATGAATCCTTAGTCACTGTGTGTTCCATTGGCAATGACTTGAAAAAACTACAGGCACAAGATTTATTTCCTGCTTGTAATTTTCTCAGGTTTTTGCCTGCCATATGAGTTCTGTTATACTTACAGACACCATTCAAACAGTTTTAGAAACTTCAGTGTTTTCTATCCAAATCTACTAATATGCATATTCTAGTTTCTGGGCCAGAGTAGTAACCTGTTCAAATTGGGTACGTTTTTCATCCGGCCATGAAAATACTGCCCCCTAGCCCCAACAGGTTTTAAGAACCCCTAAAATCATATTTAAAGCAAACTGAATGAAAAATGATTTTAATCGTGTCCAGATCATGAACAGCTCGTTGATGGAGAAGGAGACAGAGTACCGTCGTCTGACACAGGACCAACTGGACAGCTTCACCCTGGACATGAATGCAGCTTACGCCAGGCTCAAGGGCATGGAGGAGGCCATTGACAGTGAGTGAGACAGACACATGCTGTTGTGGTGGGTTCTGTATGAGATACTAAAGTGTAGTCATGTTACCCTACAGGTCATGTTATAGCAGAGGAGGAGGCCCGTAAGGCCCATCAGCTGTGGCTCTCAGTGGAGGCTCTGAACTACACTCTGAAGACTGCTGCCCTAAACGACCCCACCGAGCCCCTAGAGGGCGCCGTGCAGGCCATCAAGGAGAGCTGTGCCGAGGATGAGTTTGCCCAGGCCCTGGCCACTGCCTTGCCCTCCGAGTCACTCAGCCGCGGCGTCTACAGCGAGGCCTCTCTCCGCGCTCGCTTCTACGCCATCCGCCAGCTGGCCCGCCGCGTGGCCTTGATAGACGAGACCCGCAACAGCCTCTACCAGTACTTCCTATCCTACCTGCAGGCCACGCTGCTCTTTGAGAAGGCACAGGAGGCACCCCCCGCCAAGCTGTCGGCCGAAGATCTCGACACGTTCAAGCTGCTCTCCTACGCTGCCTACAGCCTGGAGCATGGAGACCTGGAGTTGGCCGCCAAGCTTGTCAACCAGCTGAAGGGCGAGTCGCGCAGGGTGGCTCAGGACTGGCTCAAAGAGGCCCGGCTCACACTAGAAACGAAACAGGTGGTCAGCCTCCTGTCTGCATACGCCAACGCAGTGGGGTTGGGCACCACCATGGTGCCTTAGATCAGTCCAGGTCCATGACATGGGAGTGTCCTATCGGCATCAACAGCGAGCTCTGCCCTCTCCATGAGGAATTAATTTATGAAGAGGAAATCTGTTTGAAGCACTACTATACCACTGATGGGCGTATCCCAGAAATGTATTAAAACATGCTCTCTTTAGAACCTTCCCAAGCATCTACAAGAAAATGAGTAGTACTAATGCGTTTGATGTACCTATGGTGTCCTCAGTCAGTGATCTCAGCAGGTGTAATGTATGAGATCCCTCACTGGGTGTGCTGTTTACATCAGTGGTTCCAAACTCCAGTAACCCCAGACACTCACCTGAGAACTTGACAATTAGTCAACAAGTTGAATCAGTTGAGTTTGTCTGGGGCTACAACGAAATGTGTACTGTTGAGGGCACTGGAGGACTGGAGTTGGGCTGGTGAGGGTATTGGAGTTGGGAACCACTGGTTTAGATAGCTGGACCCTTGGTCCAATACCACCCTGTAACTTGTCTCTCACTAGCCTTGTTCACCGTTTCAGCTCACAATGTGTTATTCGCTTTGATCATGTTTTGTGCTGAAGCAATTGTCATGCTATTTCCTCCCTGTTAATATTGGATATCAATAAATTGTGGCTGTCGAGTTAGTTGGTACATATTTATTAATCTGTGGTACACTGTAAATCACATGACTTTCACATTCACTATGCTGTAGCTAATTGCTTAGCTTCAAATGCACAGCCTCTGCATTTACAATGAATGAATTGTAGTACTGGAGTTGGCTACAAACATGTTACTGTTCAATTCATATTTTGCATTTCAACCTCTGGCCATTCAGAATCGTATGGACGTCAGAGGTTTGGCTCAACCGGTAGATTAAGACCTGTAATCTGTATTAGACTTCATCACTCGCTGACTTCAGTTGAGACCTCCAGCTCAGACAGAATAGTCCTACATGGGAAAGGGAGCAAGGATATAATTAGATATCTGGTGCCCAAAAGAGTTGATCACACATGAAAAATATAGACCACGTAGTCATACTTCTGTTCTTCAGAGAGCTCAAACTCCTGCAGTACCCTCTCAGCCAGTTTGGGGGTGCTGGGGAGACAGAAGCTAGCTGAGATCTGTACCAGCTCCATAGCGTGCTGAGGGTCATTGATGCTGGCCAGGAACTCCTCCATCAGCTCCTCACTACAAGAGTACAGTTAATAGATGGGTCATAACTAGGGTGCCTAGATGGTGTTTACATTACGTGAATACTATGTAAAATAGACTTACGATGGAACTCTGTTTTTGGTCTTGAAGAGCTTCAACATATCCCTAGATTTAAAAGATAAAGATTAAAATAGTGAATTATGTCAATTGGCTCCAACTTAAGTACCCCATGGCTTTGTGTCCAGGTCTACTCACCATGCCTGCTGCTTCTTCTGGGCTGCCAGTAGGACGGAGGTGATGTTGGTCATGGCAGTGGCTGTCCACTCCAGAGCCATCCTGGCTCCTTGCCCCTGCTCATACAGGCTCCTCACATCCAGCGCACACACTGCAAAAGACTCCTGGATCTGCATGAATCCCAATAGATCAGTCAGAATGTAGAATACAAAGTAGATGACTATTCACAGTAAAAAAAAGTAATGATGGAAATGTATTTTCTAGCTAGATGTCTGTCTCTGCCTCACCTCAGGGCTGTGCTTGTCCCTGGCCATGAGTGACAGCAGCTCCTCCACTAAATCAGACTTGTTGTCATGCCCCATCCGTCGGATGTCTGGGGGGGGGGGGGTAAACCAAAGCAGAGGTCGATTACAGGCCTTTACAATCTCCAAACTGCTTTTGTCAGACAACCCACATGTTGGTTATTGTTTTGTATTTTTCATTACACTACTATAACCATGTTTCCATGTGAGTAAAGTCATATCACCACAGCAACAGGAAGTTTCGGCGTAATTTAATGAATGCAGACAATTGTGTGATTTGTCACTAAAAATGAATTATGCAAGATATGCTGGTGGAAACAGCTTTGCGCAAATATTGATACAATAACATCTAAGTAAATTTGGAGGCACACGATGACATGGTGTGTGGTCCTCCCACTACGACTCGGAAATCATGCAGTTTATTGGACTACAGATTAAATAAATGATGAACTTCACAGGGTGGTGAAAGTGCAGTGTGATCTTGATGCTCCTTTCCAAAAAATAGAGGGTCTTATTCTGGTGACATGATGATCGATGCTTGACAAATGAAAATATTCTCGTTCATCC
This sequence comes from Salmo trutta, assembly GCF_901001165.1. Classification (NCBI taxonomy): domain Eukaryota; kingdom Metazoa; phylum Chordata; class Actinopteri; order Salmoniformes; family Salmonidae; genus Salmo; species Salmo trutta. Next base: position 25,572,735 of record NC_042969.1, on the reverse strand, counting down.
ATAATAATCATGTAGATCTGCCTACCCGCGAGCTGTTGGGTAGAGTGCAGTTGCCAAGATCAGAGTAAGAACATTTGCTATGTAATGCAACAGTAGAGTTGATAATGCGATTGAAACAAACTTTTATTCGGTATGTGAAAATTTATATTTGGTTTGCGCTACGTCATCACAAACTGATTTTTAGTCCATTTGATGGAAACATACCACTGGTGGGAAAATGTTCTTTATGCGGATTCTAGAATATTTGCATGAAAATCTGTCGCCAATTAGATGGAAAGCTAATTAATGAATCTAGCAGTACATTTACTTCCAACCCACCTTTCCATATCTGTGGGATCATGTCCAATCTGTTATCAGTGTCCAGTGCCTGGAGCAGATCTCTCATTCCTTGTGGATTGGGGTAATAGAGCTATGGACCAAAAAAGTTGAGAACATTAGTCTTAGAATGCATGTGAGAGTATGAATACAATGTAAATGTAAATGTTGCCATGTCTGAGTGCTTACAGAAGGAATCAGTTCTTTGTACCACTTCAGCACCACATCTATGTGTTCCATCATGCAGAGCAGGTTGAACATTCTGCCACTGAACAAACAAGAGGTCAGAGGTGACAGTGTATTGGAGCAAAACCACCAGGAATAAGGTGGAGAAATGCTACTCTCCAATGTTGATTTGCAAACCTTTTTAGAAGGTTTACTCACAAATAGATACTCTGTTGGAAGGAATCTCCCAGCAGCCTCCAGTTCTCTCCCACACTGAGCAGGTCATGCACCCTGTACGCTGCCTCAATGTCCTTGGTATCCAGACACTGGGAACAGAGACAACAGGTCTTAAAACAGTCACCACAAACATACTGAAATATTCAAAAACATACATAGTTGTATTCAAGACTACTTACAATTCTCATGGCACTGGAGAAAAAGTTTACTGGGAGGGAAAATAAAGTCAAAGCTACATTCAAAATGGCATGAATCACTTGGTCAATGAAATTACTGATATATGGACCTCTACTATCGGTCTTTAAGATTGAAATGCTGCAGGCATACCATCATCTGGATCCTGAGCAACAAATGTCCTTCCTGCCACCTCAGTCATCACTTCCTGTAGGATATCAGTCTGCCCTTGGGAAGGAGATGCTAGACAGGACAGAGAGAAAAAAGATAGTAACAGAAACATGGAACCATTCTCCCCCTAACCTACCACCACAAACCAATCAAGAAACTGTTCAATAGAAATCAAGACAAAATATCTACAGTACCTACTCATTCAAGGGTTTTTCTTTATACTATTTCTACATTCTAGAATAATAGTGAAGACATCAAAACTATGAAATAACACATATGGAATCATGTAGCAACCAAAAAAAAAAGTGTTAAATCAAAATATATTTTATGAGATTCTTCAAAGTAGCCACCCTTTTCCATGATGACAGCTTTGCATCTTGGCATTCTCTCAACCAGCTTCATGAGGTAGTCACCGGGAATGCATTTCAATTAACAGGTGTGCCTTGTTAAAAGTTAATTTGTGGAATTTCTTGCATTAAGGAAAGAAATTCCACAAATTAACTTTTAACACGGCACACCTGTTAATTGAAATGCATTCCCGGTGACTACCTCATGAAGCTGGTTGAGAGAATGCCAAGAGTGTGCAAAGCTGTCATCAAGGCAAAGGGTGGCTACTTTGATGAATCTAAAATATATTTTGATTTGTTTAATACTTTTGTGGTTACTACATGATTCCATATGTGTTATTTCATAGTTGTGATGTCTTCACTATTATTCTACAATGTAGAAAATAGTAAAAATAAAGAAAAACCCTTGAATGAGTAGGTGTGTCCAAACTTTTGACTGGTACTGTAGGTATTCACCTGCTTTGTAGAAAATTCCCAGAACATGGTCAAAAGAAGCCAAACTGGGTGCTAAAAGAAAATAAATAATATGTTAGGACACTGCTATAATTCACATATACTGACATTCATTTCCTTCAGGAGTGTTACTGGTCAGTGATGCGTTTTCCTACTCACCAATGCCCATAGCCTTCATCTCACTGAGCGTGTGCAGAGACTGAGCCCTGGCTAAGGAGCCACAGCGACGAAGGGCCTTCAGCAAAGCATTAAACGTCAGCAGATCGGGCTTCACCTTCTGCTCATTCATCTGCTTTAGTAAGTCCTAAGAACCCAGGAAGGAGAAAAAAAAAAAGAGAAATGGGCATGACATAAAAACAAAAACAGGGCAGTCCTTAGACAACAGGAAAAGGTTCTACAGTATAAGTTGCTTCCTATACACTTACAACAATCAGGTCCCATTTCTCAGTGTACCTCTCACGGACTTCTGGTGCCGCAGAGATCAGAGCATTGAAGGTGTGAACATCCGCTGGAGGAGGTAACGACAAGAAATGTTTCAATTCACACGCCAAGTATTATCATCAGTAATCAGAACTGTAAATGCCATCCATCATGGCAGACAGAGCAAGAGAGTGGTTTTCTCTCTCTCTCGTTGAATAATGAGAGTAGAAAACAAATTCAGTTGTTCGCATGGACAATAAAGTTGTATTGTATGGCATGTTGTCTTTGTAAATATACTCACCAGTCAGTCTGTTGTTCAGCATGTCTGTGTATGCGTTGAATGCCTTCACATGAGCTCCATACTGGGGATTTAATGCACACATTTAATCAGAAACACCTTAGAAACAAACCGACTGTACAGAAAACATTGTCCAATTCAACATCTGACGTACCTTGACCATGCCTCTGATCAAAGCAGAGTATGCTCGTGTGTCACGTTCTGGAAGCAGGTTAAAGATCCTCTCTGCATTGTTGTTCTCCCTGCATGACGAGGTGATACGTTTGTAGGATAGTGCATGTCAATAAAGGCATTACTTGCAACGTTTTCTCTCTAAACGTAACGCCACTCAAACAACTCACCTCCAAACTATCCTCACTAAGTCGGAGGCTCTCCGCAGCCTCCCTTTCCTCCTCCGGCCCTCCTCCTGCACCTCCTGAGCCTGAGGGAAAACCAACAGAGGTCCAGAGGTAAACAACACTGAGCTGTGACAGAACTAGCTATAAAGTATAAACAACAGTGCCTCCCGAGTGGAGCAGTGGTCTAAGGCACTGCATAGCAGTGCTGGCTATGCCACTAGAGATTCTGGGTTCGAGTCCAGGCCGGCTGCGACCGGGAGACCCATGGGGCGGCCACGATTGGCCCAGCGTCGTCCGGGTTAGGCCGGCAGGGATGTCTTTGTCCCATCCAGCACTAGCGATTCCTGTGGCGGGCCGGGCGCAGTGCATGCTGACACGATCGCCAGGTTTTTCCTCCGACACATTGGTGCGGCTGGCTTCCGGGTTAAGTGGGCATTGTTTCAAGAAGCAGTGTGGCTTGGTTGGGTTTTGTTTCGAAGAACGCACGGCCCTCGACCTTCGCCTCTCCCGAGTCCGTACGGGAGTTGCAGCGATGAGACAAGACTAACTACCAATTGGATACCACGAAATTGTGGAGAAAAAAAAATTAAGTATAAACAAGTAGAGGCCACATAAATAATATCCTACCACATCTTCTGCCTCTGGCTTGTCATCTTGCACAGGGTCACGGTCTCCATAGAGACAAATAAGGTCCAGCAGGTCATTAGCGGCATCAGTAGACACGGTGGTGCCTGCATAGAGAGAGCGGGCAAACACTTACCAAACAAACATTTCTAATCGCAGTCTTATTGAACCCCCCCATAATACAATGTCAATTGTACTCTATAAATAATACATGACAATTAATAGAAATGTGGGTGACTTACCTGCCTGTAGCAGCTGATCGTACATGTCTACTGCAGCCTTCACCTTCCTCAGCATGATGCGCTCCAGCAGCGCTGCCTCACTCACTTCCTCAATACGCAGCTCCATGGTCTCTGGCATTAAGCACTGTAGGACAGACACACAGCAGTCTCAATTACCTAGCTATCATCGTGCAGCTTTCCTCATTCAAAATAACACACTACAATCAAACTTACTGGAATATGTGGTTCAGCAAAGTCTTTCTGGAAGAACTTGGGGTTTTTGTTGACAATGTGGTTAGCTGCCATTCTGCCAGACTCCTGGGAGAGGGAGTACAATTTCTGTAGAGGACAAAAAAAATAGAAGACAAAAAAAACATCAGTGCAAACTGGCTAAAAAGTAGCAGCACAGTTCCAAAAAACTCCTGTCCATTACTTACAAACTCTGCAGACGTCCTTGGAGTAAGATAAGGATCATCCTGGAACATGTAATGTGGTGCAGTGGGGTCCTGAAAATGATGATTGTGCATTGTTTAGGCTATCATGGCCTACTGCTACTTCTGTCAAAATATACATGGAAATGCAATGCAGACTTCTTACCCTGTTGACGGTGGATGCAAGAGCCTGCAGCACAGCCCATTTGCTCCTGTCAGAGCAAGAACGGTTATTATTCGTCACAATATCAAACAATTGGTAACTTGGTCTTGAGTGATTTCAAATAGATTGAATACAACATACCATGTTTTCTTTTTGGGAATGACAATTGCCTCTGCAGACTCTGTAATAGAGTTAGAAAAAGAAGGATTCTACAATTAACACCATCTATGAAGTACATTATCCTGGTCTGGCTCTTTGTGCTTGAGATTCTTCTACTGGATGCCATTCATTGATTTAAATGTACCTCTTTCAGTTGATGCATTTTGTTGACAAACGACTGCACTCCATCCAAAGTTCCTGAAATTAATGATGCATTAATCAATAATATAAACATATTTAGAATGAGGTTCATGAAAATAGTTCGGTTGTGCATTGACAGCAAGCTAGCAGTTACTTATGTGACCTCATGTCAGTGAAAAAGCAAATTATGATGATCTGCCTTGTCAGTCACCGGAACAAACATACAACCAATACATTAACAGCTGTCACTGCAATGCCAGCGTAAAGTAAAACTTACCTCCGAAGACAGAAGTGTTCAAAATTACTTAGAAGAAAGCGACCATTCTTGTAAATTAAATGCCCTACGTGTTTACCGGGGGCCGCCATTTTGGAAACAACCCCGGGGGCTCATGGTAAGGAATTACGATTTACGTGTTCATAGGGGGGAGCTGCAGTAACACCCACCAAAGGATAGTATTATGTGATTGATTAGGTAGCTTTGGTTATGGTGAATGACACAATACTTATTTCATAATTACTCATATCAATTAACCGGTGACGTATTCACATTTTCAGTTGAATGAGAATACGTGCTTTCTTTTCGCTCCTAACTCCTAATGGTACCGTCCATGAAGAGGAAGGTCCCACGTGTTGGAGAATTCTAGCTTCGTAGCGCATGTGGATTTTACACAGTTCATGTAAGGAACGCATACAATAGAAACAATTTACTTGGATTTTCTAAAGTATGCTTTTTGGGAAAGAAGTACCATGGAGGCGGCTGGAAGGAATGACATTTGGCATGTACTCTGCCGAAGAAATAAGGTAAGAATACAAGTTGTTATGCGTGCATATGCACTGAAGCCATAATAACATGCCCCAGCATGACTTTTGCGTTTGGATTTGTGTGTGTTGGACTAGCTAACTATAGTTAACTGGTTAGTGTTCACTGTTCTTGGACTGTCCGTTTGTGGTACTGCTACTATGGATATTATACAACTAGTTAACTGCTAAAATATTGCATTCAGTCATTGTAACATTATCATGTCATGTTCCCATTTCTCCACAGAAAGTTGAGTGTCAAGAACATTACCAACTTCAGATTCCTGGATAATGTTGGTAATGTTGCCCCCAATGGCCTCTATGACCTGTCATTGGGCCCAGCTGATTCCAAAGAGGTGTGCTCCACCTGTATGCAAGACTTCAACAACTGCCCTGGGCACCTTGGGCACATCGAGCTACCCTTACCCGTATACAACCCACTCTTCTTTGATGTAGGTGAACAACATTGAACACACTTATCCCAGTAGCCATTACAAGTACATGGCCTGTTTCCAGATAAACCATTACATGATCCAAAATACAGTCGATAGGCTACAAGTTACAATGGGGTACGTCTTCTTTTAAGGTAATATGCTCTCTCACTTCTACTCTGGCACTAGAAACTGTACCTGCTGATCCGAGGGTCATGTCTGAACTGCCACATGCTGTCCTGCCCCAGAGCAGCGATCCATCTCCTGCTGAACCAGCTGAAGCTGCTGGATGTGGGAGCTCTACAGGAGGTCTATGAGCTGGAGCATGTGCTGAACCAGGTGAGCATCACACAGACAGGAGTGGTAATATTCAAAAATAATGATGTCTCTGAAATCACACTGCTGTTTCTGGTAATGTATGCAAGTCTTTTGTTTTGATAGTGTTTGATTCATAAAATTCATCCAAGTTCTGAGTTTTAATCACTCACACAACTGGTTTTGACCCTTTCTCTGTTGCAGTTCCTGGAAGGCAATGCCCAAGCTTCTGGGGTTGAGATCCAGGTGGTGTTAGAGGACTACTGTGCTCATGTCAACAAAGGGAAGACAGGCGGCGATCACAGCTCACCAGTAAGACCTGATTGTGAATGTATCATAGAAACTGAACATCACAACTCAGGCCAATGTGATAAAATTGAATGTTTTGTGTTCTCAGATCAAGCATCTCTGTGAGAAGAAGAACAAGCTTATAACACTCTTCTGGAGGGTCCAAATGAACTCCAGGAAATGCCCTCACTGCAAGTAAGTATGGACCATTCTGGTCAATTACCATTTATTTCATTCCAATTCTGTCCCATGTGAAGCTTCACACTGATTTTTACTGTTCCCAAAAAGGAGTGGCAGATCACAAGTGCGCAGGGAGCACAACAGCAAACTGATTGTCACCTTGCCTGCGGCTATGTATAAAGATGGTGCCATCAAGGGACCCGATGAAGGTAATGCATACCATTCAATCTTCTGCTTGAAGATTGGTAATATAGTAGAGGACTAAAAGATGTTGAATAGTTGACATTTCTGCAACTATGTTGTCCTGAATTGGAAAGTTGAATAAGTGCCCTTGGTCTCTTCTCCTTTTTCAGAAGATGGGATGGCTGGAAAACGTGGATACTTGACCCCTAGCACGGCACGGGATCACATCGCCAAACTGTGGGATAAAGAAGGTTTCTTCCTGAAGTGCTTGTTCTCTGGACTGGAGGAGGGTGAGCTCTCCAACAATGGCATTTACCCTGACCTTTTCTTCCTGGAGCTTATGGTGGTCCCTCCATGCAGGTGAGGAATCTCTGAGAACAGCCTTACAATTTCTGGGTTTGTTTTGAATGTACCGTAATTTCCGGACTATTGAGCCCACCTGAATATAAGCCGCACCCACTGAATTAAAAATATATATTATTTTGAACATAAATAAGCCGCACATGGTGCCTACCGGTACATTGAAACAAATTAACTTTACACAGGCTTGAACGAAACACGGCTTGTAACAAAAATAAATAGGCTTTAACGAAACACGGCTTGTAACAACTCAATTCCTCACGCTGCTGTTTCCAACGTCTTATCATCGACTCATTAAGACCAAGCTCCCGTGCAGCAGCTCTATTTCCTTTTCCAACAGCCAGATCAATCGCCTTCAACTTGAAAGCTGCATCATATGCATTTCTCTGTGTCTTTGCCATGATGAGGGTGACAAAATGACTACCGTAATCAGAATGATGGGAAGTTTGAGAGCGCTCGATTTAATCTAAACAGTAAACAAAAAAGTTGTTTGACCTTAACCCGTTCGGCAATTTCATTGGTCTAATGAAAGCTTCATGCCGCCAAAAAACTCAGCACGTCACAAAATGTGGGTTTTTTTTGTTGTTGATTTTTTTTTTTTAAAGCGGGACAAATCCATATATTAGCCGCATCATTGTTTAACCTGTTAGCGGAACGCCTCACCAATATCCAATGGTATAGCGTGGCGCGAAATATAAATACCTCAAAAATGCAAAAACTTCAATTTCTCAAACATATGACTATTTTACACCATTTTAAAAGACAAGACTCTCCTTTATCTAACCACATTGTCCAATTTCTAAAAGGCTTTACAGCGAAAGCAAAACATTAGATTATGCCAGGAGAGTACCCTCCCAAAAATAATCACACAGCCATTTTCAAAGCAAGCATATATGTCACAAAAACCCAAACCACAGCTAAATGCAGCACTAACCTTTGATCTTCATCAGATGACACTCCTAGGACATTATGTTATACAATACATGCATGTTTTGTTCAATCAAGTTCATATTTATATCAAAAAACAGCTTTTTACATTAGCATGTGATGTTCAGAACTAGCATACCCACCGCAAACTTCCAGTGAATTTACAAAATTACTCACGATAAACGTTGACAAAAAACATAAATTATTTTAAGAATTATAGATACAGAACTCCTTTATGCAATCGCGGTGTCAGATTTTAAAATAGCTTTTCGGTAAAAGCAAATTTTGTAATATTCTGAGTACATAGCCCGGCCATCATGGCTAGCTAATTTGACACCCACCAAGTTTGGCCCTCACCAAACTCAGATTTACTATAAGAAAAATTGGATTACCTTTGCTGTTCTTCGTCAGAATGCACTCCCAGGACTTCTACTTCAACAACAAATGTTGTTTTGGTTCGAAATAATCCATAGTTATATTGAAATAGCTCCGTTTTGTTCGTGCGTTGAGGTCACTATCCGAAGGGTGACGCGCGGGCGCATTTCGTGACAAAAAAAATTACAAATATTCCATTACCGTACTTCGAAGCATGTCAAATGCTGTTTAAAATCAATTTTTATGCTATTTTTCTCGTAAAATAGCAATAATATTCCAACCGGGCGACGTTGTATTCATTCAAACACTGAAAGAAAAACATGGAGTCGTCTTGTGCATACGCGCTCCTGTGTCATTGTTCTCAGCAGGACCACTCACAAAAACTCCTGCTGTTTTTCGCCCAGCGACTGGAGAGCTCTCATTCCACTTTCTGGCGCTTTCTGAGAGCCAATGAAAGCCTTAGAAAATGTCACGTTACAGCAGAGATGCTGTATTTTTGATAGAGATGCCCTAGAAGGAGAACAAATTGTCAGACAGGGCACTTCCTGTATAGAATCTTCTCAGGTTTTGGCCTGCCATATGAGTTCTGTTATACTCAGACACCATTCAAACAGTTTTAGAAACTTGAGTGTTTTCTATCCAGATCTACTAATTATATGCATATTCTAGTTTCTGGGCAGGAGTAGTAACCAGATTAAATCGGGTACGTTTTTTATCCGGCCGTGAAAATACTGCCCCCTATCCCAAACAGGTTAAGCCGCGAGGTCCAAAGTGTGGGAAAAAAGTTGCGGCTTATAGTCCGGAATTTACGGTAGTTATTTGCTTCTGTTAGTTATTGATAAGAGAGTGTCTGGAATTGCATCACAAAAAACCTCCTAGTTGTGAAGCTTTCCAGTAACTTATGAGAGTAACCCTCTTGTTTTCCCCAGGTATCGGCCCATTAACCGTCTGGGAGACCAGATGTTCACTAACGGCCAGACGGTTAACATGCAGGCAGTGATGAAGGACAGTGGCGTTATCCAGAAGCTCCTAGCACTTCTAGCTGGAGAGAAGCTGAAAGAAAAGGAGTTGGAGCTGGAGGAGGTATGTGAACCGATGGAGTGGGGTCGCATTTGCTCTTTAAACATTATTTTGAGGGAATGAAAAGGTCAAAGGTGACACACTTGATTTTCCATGTATGTATATAAATTAACCTTTTATTAGTTCGTCATCTCGTACAGTATTTTTGATTTGTTTCTGTTTTACCTCACTAAGTCTTAAGAAATGTTAAAAACATATAGAACATTTGGAAAAAACAACAAAAGCAAAATCAAGACACACAAACACGGCTCCACATTCCTAGAAATATATATCTGGGCCTTTTGCATGAAATAAAGTTAACCAATTGTGTGTTAAGTGTTGCCATTCCTCTGTACTCTAAATGTAAAGGTACAGGAAGCCGACCCCTCTCAGACAGACCAGGCCTTCCTGGCAGGGATCCCCGGTGTCACACTCACAGATAAACTCTACAACACCTGGATTCGGCTCCAGAGTCACGTCAACATAGTCTTTGACAGTGACATGGACAAACTGATGACGGAGAAGTACCCAGGCATTCGTCAGGTATGTTTTCCCATGGGAATCTCTTGCCACCTGTTCCATATATCCAGCATTTTAGCCAAAGGGAGTGAAAAATGTCAGTATACCTTCATCTTCCAACCCATACATTTTTTTGTTCATGCTGTCCCTGTTTTCTCTTTCAGATCTTAGAGAAGAAGGACGGTTTGTTCAGGAAGCACATGATGGGTAAACGTGTGGACTATGCAGCACGCTCTGTTATTTGTCCTGACATGTACATTGGGACCAATGAGATTGGAGTACCCATGGTAAGAGTCATTGCCTTTGCCTGCATTCTACATGTCCATTGATAGTTGGAGCGTTGTGTGAGCTCGCATGATAAACTCCATCTGTTTTCCTACAGGTGTTTGCCACCAAGCTGACTTACCCCCAACCTGTGACGCCTTGGAATGTTAAGGAGCTGAGGCAGGCAGTTCTGAACGGGCCCAATGTTCACCCTGGGGCCTCCATGGTCATTAACGAGGACGGCTCCCGCACCATCCTCAGCAGTACTAACCTCACCCAGAGAGAGGCCATCGCCAAGCAGCTCCTCACACCCTGCACCGGGCAGCACATGATGCCCATGAAGATAGTAAGGCCTATCTTTCTAACACCACTTACACCAGCCGTTTCCTCTCCCTATATAATGGTTCCTTGATTCCTGATTAACCTTAATTCATTTTTATTGTAATCTCATATACTTTCCCACTAAAATGTCACTTCATTAAAGATGATATAACTAGTCTCCTTGCATTTCATCTTTCTATTATATTTGCCATCTATTGAGCAATGTTCATATTCTCATAGGTGAATCGTCACATCAAGAATGGCGACGTCCTGCTCCTCAACCGGCAGCCAACACTGCATCGGCCGTCCATCCAGGCTCACTGCGCCCGCATCCTGCCAGGGGAGAAAGTGTTAAGGCTTCACTACGCTAACTGTAAGGCCTACAACGCTGACTTTGATGGGGATGAGATGAATGCCCATTTCCCTCAGAGTGAACTGGGCAGGGCTGAGGCCTACACACTCGTCAGCACTGACCAGCAGTACCTTGTGCCCAAGGTGATTGCTCAGCCTTACTAAATGTATATATTTTTTGCAAACATACAAATTCCTAATTCTTGAGAGGAATTTAATGATGTTGTATGTTTGATAGATAAGCTATTGTTTGCTCACCCTCAACACCTACTGTTGCTGTACAGCCTCACTGCCTTGTCTCTGTCCCCCAGGATGGGAAGCCTCTGGCGGGTCTGATCCAGGATCACATGGTGTCAGGCACTAGGATGACCATCCGCGGCTGCTTCTTCTCCCGTGACCAGTACACTGAGCTGGTCTACCGAGGTCTAACCGACAAGGTCGGCAGAGTCAAGCTGCTGCCGCCCGCCATACTCAAACCATTCCCTCTCTGGACTGGGAAACAGGTGCAGAAGGACCTACCCATGGGTTGAGGGGTTTAGTAGGTCATAATTCATAATTGTACAGGTAATAACACAGGTGTCCTTTGTCATTCAGGTGGTGTCTACACTACTGATGAACGTCATCCCAGGAAACCACATCCCTCTGAACCTGACAGGGAAGGCCAAGATCCCCAGTAAGGCCTGGATCAAGGAGTCTCCACGCTGTGTTCCTGGCTACAAGCCTGAAACCATGTGTGACTCCCAGGTCAGACTGTTCACTAACAGTACTACTCAACTTACCAATGTTGCACATGTACCCACCTTTATTTTATTTATTTTATTATTAGTGTCATAGTTTGTATTAGCTGTATGTTAAACAATTATTTTGACTTTGTGCAATGCACACCTAGTCCTAGACTTTGCCATTAACTGTGTCTGATCCTGCAGGTGATCTTCCGTCAGGGAGAGTTGCTGGTGGGGGTGTTGGACAAGGCCCACTATGGCAGCTCAGCATATGGCCTGGTCCACTGCTGCTATGAGCTGTATGGAGGAGAGACCAGTGGTAAACTCCTCAGCTGCCTGGCTCGTCTCTTCACTGCCTACCTCCAGCTGTACCGGGGCTTCACTATGGGTAAGGCATGGGCTTCATCCCAACTTCAACCTTATTCCCTATATAGCCCACTACCTTTGACAAATGTAGTGCCCAATATAGGGAATAGGGTGCTATTTGGGACATACTAACAGGTGTTCTAGATCTATCTGAACAGACTCGGGGATCCATCACAAGACTCTCTCAAAATCGAAGGGTTATTTATTGAATTAATTTCAGGTGTGGAGGATATCTTGGTGAAACTAGGAGCCAACAGACAGAGAAAGCAGATCATAAAAGAGTCTGTCACTTGTGGGACTAAGGTAAAGATGCCAGTATCAATCACTTGATCCACATGTTCCAGGAACAAATAAGCAAATTGAATGACATGCATTAGTGTGGCAGTAACAGTTGTTTGCTCTGGTGTAACCCAGGCCCTGCAGGCAGCCTTTAACCTGCCTGACACCGTGGACGAGAGTGAGGCTAGGGGCCGCTGGCAGGACGCCCACCTCAACCCAGACCAGAGAGACTTCAACATGGTGGACCTCAAGTTTAAGGAGGTGGCCAATCAGGTCAACAACGACATCAACAAGGTGAGCTACGTGGGAGTTTGCGTTGTTTGGTTTGCTCATCCTTCAGTTTTGTGAAGAGGTTACCATCAGATGGTTGTCATCATCTGTTTGCATGTGACTGTCAGGCCATCATTGTAAAGAAGAATATATTCCTTAGTGGTCCTCTGTAGCATGGTTGGTAGAGCATGGTTCTTCCAATGCCAGGATAATGGGTTCGATTCCCGGGGCGACCCATACGTACAAAAAAAATGTATGCACACATCACTATAAGTCGCTTTGGATGAAAGTTTCTGCATATATTTCTAAGGGACTTTGATAGGAAAGTTGAAAGGAGTTCCTGGTAGCAGAAAACACTGCTGTACGGTTTTGACTGATGTTATTTTCTCCTGCCAGGTGGTCATGCCCCTGGGTCTCCACTGCAGCTTCCCTGAGAACAACCTCCAGCTGATGGTGCAGTCTGGGGCTAAAGGCTCCACTGTCAATACCATGCAGGTACTCCTTTAAGGAACACAGCAGACATCGAACCATAAAGACACACAACAGATATGCATTTTGTCTCCATGTGTACCAATCATAACTTGATGAGTATGTTTCTTTTGTTAGATCTCATGTCTGCTGGGTCAGATTGAGCTGGAGGGCCGACGTCCTCCCCTGATGCCTTCTGGGAAATCTCTGCCCTGCTTCCAGCCGTACGAAAGTTCGCCCCGCTCTGGAGGTTTTGTGTCTGGCAGGTTCCTGACAGGAATCAAGCCCCCGGTACGTGACTTCTCTCTGCCCCAAGTTGTGTGTTTGATTGTTCCACTTCATAATTGAAGGTCTCTGAATGTTCATGATTCATTGTTGCAGGAGTTCTTCTTCCATTGCATGGCTGGCCGGGAGGGTCTGGTAGATACAGCTGTTAAGACCAGTCGATCAGGGTACCTTCAGAGGTGAGCTGGCATTACAGAAGTCTGAATGTCTACGTCCCAAATGGCACCCTATTCCCTATATAGTACACAGCTTTCGACCAGAGTCCTGTGGGATTCACACAATATTTACATTTCCCCCTTTCTGAACTGACTCATTGTGGTTCCAGATGTGTGATCAAACACCTGGAGGGCCTGGTGGTTCAGTATGACCTGACTGTGAGGGACAGTGACGGCAGCGTGGTCCAGTTTCTCTATGGAGAGGATGGCCTGGACGTCCCCAAGACACAGTTCCTCCAGCCAAGGCAGTTTCCCTTCATACAGGACAACTATGAGGTAGGAATTGGTGCTGTTCCAGTCAACTGATCCTGTTTTCTAAAGTGTTTGAGACTGAAAGCACGTCTTTATTTCAAGACCGTGCATGGCAAACATTGCATCCATTATTTTTTTAAAGATGACTTTTTGCAGCACTCATTTAGAATTTCCCGTTACTCACAGGTCATCAGAAAGTTAAAGTGCTTGGATGAGGTCCTGGCCAAACTGGACCCTCAGGCTGCCACCAACCATTTCAAAGCCATCAGGAAGTGGAAAGCCAAGAGGGAGCATCTTTCTCCCAGGGAGGGGGCCTTCCTGCTCTTCTCCCAGAAGAAACTGAAGAAGACAGAGTGCCAGGCTCTAGAGAACCTGGCCAATGGCAGGGATACTGCCACTCTGAAGGTAATGTATTGTCCCACTGCTGCAACACCGCAATGTTATCAGATTAAATATCCCTCCACAACTATATACCAATTTTGGGGGGATTTAGGATGTATTATTTGTCGTTCTACTTTTTCAATGTGACATATCAAACTCTGTGGTAGTTTGCTGTTTTGTTAACATTCTAATATGTTACCTTCCCATGTTTCTTAGCTGGTGGATAGATGGAGTTCTCTAGACCAGGACAGCAAATCTAAGTACCTGAAGAAGACTAAACATTGTCCTGAGCCCTGCCTGAGCCTGTTCCGGCCTGACATCTCATTTGGGTCAGTGTCAGAGACATTTGACAGCATTGTGGAGTCCTATCTAAAGGACATCCAAATCAAGCAGTTAGCTGAGGGAAGCTCGAAGAACCTTGATGCACAAAGGTGAGATTTCAATCCAGATCGTCTATATTGCATATAGTATTTACCTAAATGAACATTTACCTAAATTGACATTTTAGAGCGGCGGCAGGTAGCCTAGTGGTTAGAGAGTTGGGCCAGTAACCGAAAGGTTGCTAGATGGGATCCCTGAGCTGACAAGGTAAAAATGTGTCGTTCTGCTCCTGAAAAAGGCAGTTAACCCACTGTTCGTAGGCCATCACTGTAAATAAGAATTTGTTCTTAACTGACTTGCGAAGTTAAATAAAGGTAAAATAAAGAATAATACGTCTTTTAAAAATGACAATTTAGATGTTGAAACTAAGATTGGGCTGTTGTACATACTTTTAGAAGCCATTGTAGCTACTGTATTTTTTTACTGAGTGCTTAGGTTATGTCATGGTCTCCACTCTGTCTATGCAGACTGAAGCATCTGCTGCAGCTGAAGTGGCAGCGAGCCCTCTGTGACCCAGGGGAGGCGGTGGGTCTGCTGGCTGCTCAGAGCATCGGAGAGCCTTCCACCCAGATGACCCTCAACACCTTCCACTTTGCCGGCAGGGGGGAGATGAACGTTACCCTCGGTATCCCAAGGTACAGTATGGTCTCCCCTGGAATATAACGGTGCAATGACTCTTTGCCAGAATAAAATGTACAAACTCTGGACAATAGTGGCTGAATATTGTCTGCACCCACAGGCTTAGAGAAATATTGATGATTGCCAGTTCCAGCATCAAGACTCCGATGATGAGTATTCCTGTGTTAAACAGTAAAAAAGCCATCAAGCGGGTGAAGACACTAAGGAAGAAGCTGACTCGTGTGTGTCTAGCTGAGGTTATTACATTGGCTCTATTTACTTACTGTTTATGAACCATTACATCCCAAAGTAATTAAATCGTTACTACCACAGAAATATATAATACATTTTTCTATGGTTATCACTCCATCCTTGTGTTTCAATGAATTGTGAGTCGAGAGTCATTATTCTGTCCATTGTTGTTCAAAGGTATTGCACAAAGTGGACGTCCTGGAGACACTCCGGGTGAAGAACAAACGACAGAAGGACCGCGTCTTCAAGATCACCTTCCGCTTTCTTTCCCCAGAGCGCTACCAGGAAGACAAGATGCTGACTCCCCATCAGATCCTCCACTACATGGAGAACAGGTGAGCTATTAGAACCAGCGCTGGGCCCACACATTCTCCTGCCAACTCGTGTGTGTGTGACAATCAGATCACGGTTACTAGTCCCACAAACGTACTTCCGTGTTGTCGGTCTGAACCAATGTAAGGCATTCTTTGCTACCTTGTCTTTTCCAGATTCTTCCGCCTACTACTGGAGGCCATTAAGAAGCGCAATACCAAGCTGGCCTCTATCAACGCAGTGGAAACACGCAAGGCTACAGTACGAGATAATGACCAGGATGTAGGGGACTCCTCAGCTGGACAGGTGTGTTAAACAAGCATGGACTTTTAATCTGTTCCTTTCAGCCATAGCTTTACATTTGGCTTTACAACCTGGACTTAATCATTACCAAAGTGACCATTGTTCTTAAATGTAGAATTATGCTACTTTTGTACCTATTTTAATTTGTGTAAGTCATTTCTTTGTAGGAGAGTGGAGAAGGGGATGGGGATGGGGAGGAGAGCAGGATTGTGGACGACGTGGGGAATGAGGGAGACGCTGACGCCTCGGATGCGAAAAGGAGAGAGAATCAGGAGGAGGAAGTGGATTATGAGAGTGAGGAGGGAGAGGATGCTGAGGAGGGAGAGGACCTGGTGGATGAAAAAGACGAGCAGGCAGAGGAGAACTCTGAAGAGGTGCCTGATGAGGTGACCGGTGACCTGGCCACTGCAGGGCCTGTTGGTGCTGGGGCAAGGAAGAAGTCGAAGCAGAAAAGCACACACACACAGGACAGCATGAGGGTCAACACTGTGCTGGAAACTAGTTCCAGCATCGAGGACTATTCCTATGACAGCCAGCAGGGTCTCTGGTGTGAGGTATGTACCACCAGTCTGTGCCCTTTTGTCTGATTTTGGAATATTACTTTCTTGGTTTAAGATACTAAAATACTTATTTCAGCCAATGGTTGCCTCATTGATGGTCCAAATTGTTTCTCACGAAACCAAGTATTTGACTTGGATATAAATGTTTTGAATGTGGATTGAGTGGAGTTTTGCATTTCTCTGTTTGTCAGGTTACGCTCGTCCTGCCTGTCAGCAAGGTGCACTTTGACCTGACGTCGCTGGTGGTGGCCGTGGCCCAAAATGCAGTGGTGATGGAGACTAAGGGCATCACCAGATGTCTGCTCAGTGAGGTCACTAAGAAAGATGGCTCCAAGGAGCTGGAGCTCAAAACTGAGGGCATCAACATGCACGAGCTGTTTAACCACAGTGAAGTGAGTGATAATCCACAAACTTTCACATGTATAGAGTACTTGTACAGTAAAAACAATTTCTTCATGTGGGTATCTTTGTTTATACATTCTATGCTATACTGTTTTAATCTCAGATTCTTGATGTGAATCGGCTTTACTCCAATGAGGTCCACGCCATGGCAAACACGTACGGCATTGAGGTGGCCCTGAGAGTCATTGAGAAGGAAATTAAAGATGTCTTCGCTGTCTACGGTACAAACAGGCTCACAACTTCTTTAGCTATCTACTCATTTCCCAACAACAGGCTCTGGAGAGCTGTGTGATCTCCTCTCTGAGTCTCTCTGCTCTCCTTTCCTGTGCAGGTATTGAGGTGGACCCCAGGCATTTATCCTTGGTGGCCGACTACATGTGTTTTGAGGGAGTGTACAAACCTCTCAACCGCTTTGCCATCCAGTCCAACTCCTCTCCACTGCAACAGATGACCTTCGAGACCAGCTACAAGTTCCTGAAGCAGGCCACTATGCTGGGTAGGCATTATTACACAACAGGAGACGTAATACATCATAAAACAAATGGAGCAATGCATGGTCTGCCCCTCATCAGTTGTTGGTTTAACCAGGTGTCTGGTCTTTGCTCTCTCAACAGGCTCCCATGATAAGTTGGTCTCTCCCTCAGCTTGCTTAGTGGTGGGTAAGGTTGTAAAAGGAGGGACCGGGATCTTTGATCTCAAGCAGCCATTGCAATAAATGTTAAATGCATCAGGTACCCATAGCCTCCATATCTAGATATTTCAAAGGAAGGAAGTGAACGCACCAGTTCACTGCAAGTGCCATTGTTATGACAATGAGGAAAGGGACTGTTTTTTTTTTATTTGTTGTATGTTGTCTTATATTTGACTATTAAATATATATTGAAGTGGTTATTATATGGCCTCTTTATTTGAATACATTTGAATCACACGGTCTGTTTGGGTGTGGAGTCAAAATAGCTTTGGTTTCCAAGGCTAAAGGAAGACCAATGCATGCCATGTAGTATTGATACCAGAAGCAGCTGTTGATAGTGGAACCTATTTGTATGAATTGTATTTATGACTGGTGGGCCAAATAGAGCAGAGAGATTCTATTGTTTTTTATTTCACCTTTATTTAACCAAGTAGGCAAGTTGAGAACAAGTTCTCAATTGCAACTGCGACCTGGCCAAGATAAAGCATAGCAGTTCGACACATAAAACAACAGAGTTACACATGGAATAAACAAAACATACAGTAGAAAAGTCTAAATACAGTGAGTGCAAATGAGGTAAGATAAGGGAGTTAAGGCAATAAATAGGCCATGGTGGCGAAGTAATTACAATATAGCAATTAAACACTGGAATGGTAGATGTGCAGAAGATGAATGTGCAAGTAGAGATACTTGGGTGCAAAGGAGCAAGATAAATAAATACAGTATGGGGATGAGGTAGTTGGATGGGCTGTTTACAGCTTGGCTATGTACAGGTGCAGTGATCTGTGAGCTGCTCAGACAGCTGGTACTTAAAGCTAGTGAGGGAGATGTGTCTCCAGCTTCAGTGATTTTTGCAGTTCGTTCCAATCATTGGCAGCAGAGAACTGGAAGGAAAGGTGGCCAAATGAGGAATTGGCTTTGGGGGTGACCAGTGAGATGTGGGTGCTGCTATGGTGACCAGTGAGCTGAGATAAGGCGGGGCTTTACCTAGCAGAGACTTGTAGATGACCTGGAGCCAGTGGGTTTGGCAACAAGTATGAAGCGAGGGCCAGCCAACAAAAGCGTACAGGTCGCAGTGGTGGGTAGTAAATGGGGCTTTGGTGACAAAACAGATGGCACTGTGATAGACTGCATCCAATTTGTTGAGTAGAGTGTTGGAGGCTATTTTATAAATGACATCGTCGAGGACCGGTAGGATAGTCAGTTTTACGAGGGTATGTTTGGCAGCATGAGTGAAGGGTGCTTTGTTGTGAAATAGGAAGCCGATTCTAGAGTTAATTTTGGATTGGAGATGCTTAATGTGAGTCTAGAAGGAGAGTTTACAGTTTAACCAGACACCTAGGTATTTGTAGTTGTCCACATATTCTAAGTCGGAGCCGTCCAGAGTAGTGATGCTGGACGGGCGGGCAGGTGCGGGCAGTGGTCGGTTGAAGAGCATGCATTTAGTTTTACTTGTATTTAGGAGCAGTTGGAGGCTACGGAAGGAGAGTTGTATGGCATTGAAGCTCGTCTGGAGGTTAGTTAACACAGTGTCCAAAGAGGGGCCAGAAGTATACAGAATGGTGTCGTCTGCGTAGAGGTGGATCAGAGAATCACCAGCAGCAAGAGCGACATCATTGATGTATACAGAGAAGAGAGTCGACCTAAGAATTGAACCCTGTGGCACCCCCATAGAGACTGCCAGAGGTCCGGACAACAGGCCCTCTGATTTGACACACTGAACTCTATCAGAGAGAAGTAGTTGGTGAACCAGGCGAGGCAATCATTTGAGAAACCAAGGCTGTTGAGTCTGTCAATAAGAATGTGGTGATAACAGAGTCGAAAGCCTTGGCCAGGTCGATGAATACGGCTGCACAGTAATGTCTCTTATCGATGGCGGTTATATCATTTAGGACCTTGTGCGTGGTTAAGGTTGTTATTATAATTATTAGGTTATTATTATGGCTGTGGCTATTATATGTAATTCTGTGAAAGTGAGTACATCCACTGACCATCCACTCTGGGTCACTGAGGTATAATAAGAAGCTATGGGTGGTCTTTTAATTTGAAGGATAGGTCACATACCGGAAGCAATTATGACTCTGTTCGCGCTCATTGGTTATTCTGATTAGTACGACTTCCCTTGGCTGTCACTAGTTATCACAGCTACAAAGTCGCTATATTGGCTGTCGTAAAAATGTATGAAAACCCTGCTTTTTGGGGTAAATTTACGGTTAGGCATAATGCTAGCAGTGTGATTTGGCTTATCTTTAAAACCAGGTTTTAAGAAGATACATTGTAGAAATAGACGGGGTTTAGTCATAATTATGACTTTGTGGCTACTAGTGACAACCACGTCCCTTACATGATTATCAACGTTACTGTAGCTGGCTACATCAAATAAAATATCGTCAGATAACGCGAACATTCATTATACTGTCAAGATGACTGCTTATAAACGTCCGCCGATGGGTAAGTAGTTACAGTAGCTGGCTAAATAACCAACGTTCGCTTGCTGGTGATAGTATGATAAAAGCTTGCTAGCGCGTAACCGTTTGTGTCAAAATAACACGTTGCCCTGGATTTTTGACTTTTTCGATTCCTATGTAACGTTAAATACGTGATCTTCCCAGACATATCTTTAGGGCGTTATCTTTAGGGCGTTATCTTTAGGGCGTTAACGTTAGCTATCTATCTATGGGCTTTAGTAGCTAGTCAACTGTCAAGCCATAGGGTAAATCCATTGGAATTCAATTGTTTTTTGACATAACATTTATGTCATTTAGCAGACGCTCTTATCCAGAGCGACTTACAAATCGGTGCATTCACCTTATGATATCCAGTGGAACAACCACTTTACAATAGTACATCTATATATATATTTTTTTGGGGGGGGGGGTAGAAGGATTACTTTATCCTATCCCAGGTATTCCTTAAAGAGGTGGGGTTTCAAGTGTCTCCGGAAGGTGGAGATTGACTCCGCTGTCCTGGCGACATCGTGCCAAAACATTCAGGACTGGTTAAAGGTGCTCTGTTGACTTATTTTGCATACACCGCTATACCATGAGACATCCATGTCTACTTCATCACTGGAAAATATAGCTAAACGGTTGGGTTTGCTATCACTAAAAAGCTTACAACTGGGTTGTCTAACGATTTAGAAAAACATTTAAATAAATACAAATTTAAACCTTTAACGTCTAAAAACACACTCTTATTTGTTTATATAATCGTATGTTTAAGCCAGGAACTCGGAAAAAACAAGCTCAGACTGGGGGAAAATCGTTTTGAATGGTCATCCGACTTGAAAATCCAACTCGGAACCCGAGGCATCTTTCTAGATCTCCGATTTTCCGACCTGACGATCACTGACGTCATGTTTTTCCCCCAAATTCAGTTATTGAAAGCACTTGACCCTACTTTACATCGCTACAGTCCAAACACGAAGAGCCCTGAACCCTCATCCCCAGAATAACGTTTTATATCGTCACAACCGAGTGTACCTCAAATGTCGCTCACCCAAGCGAGGGAGAGTGATGATCAGAGAGGCAACGTCCTTGGTGGAAGTCTTGAAGTTGAGTTTAAAAACAACCAACCTAAAGCTATAAATATACCTAGCAGCCTTGCACCCTTGTCAGGTGGCTAGCTACAGTTACTCATAGCTGGCTAGCTTGTTTTATAGCTTGGTGATTTATTCCAATACATTTCAGAACCCCCCACCCCCCAAATATGCTTATGAAGCTAGTAACGTTTTTATAGGCCCCTCACTACGAGACTACGCCCATTTCGCATTTACCAACGCTAAAATCAATGATATATTGACCCTTTTCCCGTACACGACAGATGTGCGCGACTCATGGTGGCAGTAAGAAGGCCATCGCCATCTGCGCCCATTAAACATAACTTTAATCTAGACTTGTGTTACTTTTAAACACAACTTTTTGGGGGTTCTCTTATGCTTACAATGATGTTGTGATTCTTTCTTGAACAGTTGCTAAGGTATTTGGTTGTGCTCTTTGCAAAATAACTTTTGGATGCAGAAGTTGTTAGCTAGATGCTAACACTCATTGATATAGGCTGTAGTAAAAGCTATACCAAGAGTCATTTTGCTGGTTGAGGTTGAAGTGTTTTTAAAAGTATAATGCAGTTGATTTGCGATGATGACACAAACATTATATTAAGCAGGACATTCATACGAGCCTTAAAATCCAATTATAATCCAAAAGTGGTGTGAAATGCAGGCATAAGCAACATGTAAATAGAGGCTTTTTTGTTGTTGCTGGTGTTCTATAAGAACTATTGTTCTCCCATCAACTTGCGCATAGCCCTCGTGCTGCAATGTTTGTAAACACAGAAAGGGGTTTATATATATGTTTTAGCAAGCTTGAGTCATTTTGTTCTCACATGCCGAAAATGCAGCTATGTTGATTTAAATTGGACATGTTTGCATTGAATTTTGGGTCATATCAACCCCACAATTGATGAAAGTTCTTCACTCGCTTCCTCAAATTAAATCGAGGGCAGAGGGGGCAACGTTTGTGAATTGGACATCCACTTATGATGGCAATCCAACTGCATCCATTTTCGATGGGGATTCCCCCGGGGAAAAGTGTGTAAAGGAAGTAAAATGAACGTGTTTGGACTGCATCTGAGGTTTTTGTGTCGTTCCCACCATCAGTTGAGACAACATGCTACTGAATACAGGAGAGCGAAGGTTACGTATGTGAGCTATTGGATCACTCCAATATGTAGATCAAGAACACTACAGTTACTCATAGCTGGCTAGCTTGTTTTATAGCTTGGTGATTTATTCCAATACATTTCAGAACCCCCCACCCCCTGCCTAACCTGCCTAAATGACTACAGACCCGTAGCACTCACGTCCGTAGCCATGAAATGCTTTGAAAGGCTGGTAATGGCTCACATTAACACCATTATCCCATTAACTCACAACAATTTGCATACCGCTCAAACAGATCCACAGACGATGCAATCTCTATTTATTTTTTTTTAATGATTTTTCAACGCCGATACCGATTATTGGAGGACCAAAAAAAGCCGATGGCGATTTTATTATTTTTAAAAATGTATTTATTTATTTAATTTTGTTTATTTTTTTTATTTTTTAAAATGTATTTCATTTTTTACATATATATATATATATATATATATATATATATATATATATAATATTTATTATTATTATTATTATTATTATTATTTATTTTTTTGTAATAATGACAATTACAACAATACTGAATGAACACTTATTTTAACTTAATATAAAACATCAATAAAATCAAGTTAGCCTCAAATAAATAATGGAACATGTTCAATTTGGTTTAAATAATGCAAAAACAAAGTGTTGGAGAAGTAAAAGTGCAATATGTGCCATGTAAGAAAGCTAACGTTTAAGTTACTTGCTCAGAACATGAGAACATATGAAAGCTGGTGGTTCCTTTTAACATGAGTCTTCAATATTCCCAGGTAAGAAGTTTTAGGTTGTAGTTATTATAGGACTATTTCTCTCTATACGATTTGTATTTCATATACCTTTGACTATTGGATGTTCTTATAGGCACTTTAGTATTGCCAGTGTAACAGTATAGCTTCCGTCCCTCTCCTCGCTCCTACCTGGGCTCGAACCAGGAACACATCGACAACAGCCACCCTCAAAGCAGCGTTACCCATTCAGAGCAAGGGGAACAACTACTCCAAGTCTCAGAGCGAGTGACGTTTGAAACGCTATTAGCGTGCACCCCGCTAACTAGCCAGCCATTTCACATCGGTTACACCAGCCTAATCTTGGGAGTTAATAGGCTTGAAGTCATAAACAGCACAATGCTTGAAGCACAGCGAAGAGCTGCTGGCAAAACGCACGAAAGTGCTGTTTGAATGAATGCTTACGAGCCTGCTGCTGCCTACCACCGCTCAGTCAGACTGCTCTATCAAATCATAGATTTAATTATAATATAATAAACAAATAGAAATACGAGCCTTAGGTCATTAATATGCTTGAATCCGAAAACAAAACGTTTTTCC
This sequence comes from Salmo trutta, assembly GCF_901001165.1. Classification (NCBI taxonomy): domain Eukaryota; kingdom Metazoa; phylum Chordata; class Actinopteri; order Salmoniformes; family Salmonidae; genus Salmo; species Salmo trutta. The sequence goes on along the minus strand of NC_042969.1, from coordinate 25,548,929 downwards.
TTTCAGTGAAATACGGAACCGTTCCGTATTTTATCTAACGGGTGGCATCCCTAAGTCTAAATATTCCTGTTACATTGCACAACCTTCAATGTTTTGTCATAATTACGTAAAATTCTGGCAAAATTAGTTCGCAACGAGCCAGGCGGCCCAACTGTTGCATATACCCTGACTCTGCGTGCAATGAACGCAAGAGAAGTAACACCATTTCATCTGGTTAATATTGCCTCATCCCCCGTTTGGCGAAGTCGGCTGTCTTTGTTAGAAAGAAATAGTCTTCACAGTTTGCAACGAGCCAGGCCGCCCAAACTGCTGCATATACCCTGACTCTGTTGCAAGAGAAGTGACACATTTTCCCTAGTTATAAGAAATTCATGTTAGCAGGCAATATTAACTAAATATGCAGGTTTAAAAATATATACTTGTGTATTGATTTTAAGAAAGGCATTGATGTTTATGGTTAGGTACATTGGTGCAACAACAGTGCTTTTTTCGCGAATGCGCTTGTTAAATCATCACCCGTTTGGAGAAGTAGGCTGTGATTCGATGATAAATGAACACGCACCGCACTGATTATATGAAACGCAGGACCAGCTAGATAAACTAGTAATATCATCAACCATGTGTAGTTAACTAGTGATTATGTTAAGATTGATTGTTTTTTATAAGATAAGTTTAATGCTAGCTAGCAACCTACCTTGGCTCCTTGCTGCACTCGCGTAACAGGTAGTCAAGCCTGCCACGCAGTCTCCTCGTGGAGTGCAATGTAATCGGCCATAATCGGAGTCCAAAAATGCTGATTACCGACTGTTATGAAAACTGGGATTAATCGGTCGACCTCTATTATGGATCCACATTAGTCACTACCAAGGCACCGGCTACTCTTCCTGGTATTTCTTATGGATCCCCGTTAGTTCTGCCGAGGCAGCAGCTACTCTTCCTGGTATTTCTTATGGATCCCCGTTAGTTCTGCCGAGGCAGCAGCTACTCTTCCTTGTTTATTATGGATCCCCATTAGTTCTGCCAAGGCAGCAGCTACTCTTCCTGGGGTCCAAACACATTAAGAGTCTGAATACTTTCCGAATGCACTGTACACTCTAACATAGAGCTCTTACCAAGTGAATCCTCTCTGTAATGAGCCGTGAAAAGGCAGAGGTGGAAGGAGTGCGGCACTTAGCCGCAGCACTACCCGGTACACAGGACTAATCTGAAATTCTTACTTGGAATGTATCCTGCCGAATGGAAGGATACCATGTTGGAGTGATTCAATATAGTGTCATTTCAATCATATAAATATAATTCATAGAATGGACTTATCCCTTCAGACCACTGCAATTTAGCTGGTACACCATTGACATTGAATGGACAGTTTTACTTGTAATCGCTAGCATAAAGATGGCCGCTGGTCCACCCACTGTCGAATGTAAACTTAAATGGTCTATTCTATATTCTATTATCTATATTTCAATATTTTTCCTATGGAGTATTGACAGTATAATTTAAAACAGATGTTCCCATTCAAGTCAACATTCTCTTATGTGTGGACCTCCAACCATCTTTGTGGTACCATTTGAAAGTAGACATTTGTTTTTCAATTGTATTCCCATTTTAGTACATTTTATCAGCCAAAACATGACACCCACCCTGTATTCAAGAGGATGTTGTGTCTCAACCGACGGCAGGCACAACACAAAACCTCAGCTGATTTAAAATAGGGTTTAAGCTACAGCATATGCGAATATGAAAAAAAATCTATGTTTATGCATTTTTTTTATATAAAAAAAACAAACATTTTTATATATTCAAAAATATATATTATAAAATAGTTGGATAAGCCTGTTTTGTAAACTTTTAAATGATAGAAATCTGAACCGTTTTTTTTTTTCCAGTGATAGACATGTCAGATGGTATGGTGGGGTATGCAAAATAGGTCAACTTTGAACACCTTTATCTCTTGAATGTTTTTGCATTGAGGTCCAGAGTCACTTTCTGAGCACTTCTACAATGGGCAAATGTGTATGGAAGCTTTCGTTCAAATTCAAAGGGATGCTTTCAAAAAGTGATTGAATTCAAATGGATTTACCCCATACACATACTGTTTTGCTTGGCTGTGCTGAATTACCTTTGACCTGCCACTGGGTGTAGGAACTGTCCCATGAGGAACAGGCTAATAAGCGCTAAGGACAGAGGGAAGGACATTAACTTCCTCAACAACAAGATGAGGATTTCAAAGCGCTGTGGCTCCAACAGGTACATATTATTAGCTAGTTCACCCTATTTATTAATAATCAGTAGCTAAATGAAGACACGATTGAAACCCTGTTTTACAGAGTTCCAACTGCCTGCTTGATTACTCATTCAGTTTTTACTCAGTTATTATTAGGCTACTCCAGGTGCTTGCATGTCCCTGTGGCAGGAATGAGCTCATGGGCATTTCATCATGCGGCCACAAATTTGTTTAGAAATACTAGCTTAATTTCCTTACCTGGCTCAGAAGCACACTGTACATAACTTGTCCTGGAGGCATTACGTCATGATCATGTATGATATTATATATAAAGAAGCATTGTTCTTGATGGATAGTGTAACAGTGAACATATTATTCTTGCAGACGTTTGTTGTTGCCCTTGATGGTCCTTGGGTTGATGATCTTACTGGCAGTTGTAACCCTTAATTGGTTTGATACTGACTCACAGAAGCTTTTGGCATGGCATGTGGAGCCCAGCCACCAAAAGGTAAGGCTCTTCATCTATGTTTGTAACCGTTCAGCGTTGACTTTAGTTTTTTTTAATTTAACTAGGCAAGTCATTTAAGAACAAATTCTTATTTACAACGACGCCTAACTCGGCCAAACCCGGACGACGCTGGGCCAATTGTTTGCCGCCCAATGGGACTCCCAATCACGTCCGGATGTGATACGAACCAGGGACTGTAATGACGCCTCTTGCACTGACATGCAGTGCCCTAGACCACTGCGCCACTTCAGGAGCCCCAAATTAAAGGGGCAATCTGCTGTTCAAACAATAACAACACAGGGATGGGGCTGGAGAAATGTAACCACCCTCAAATTCATAGACAGGCTATGGGTGCAAGGACTAACCATTCATGTTGTTAAAATTATAGTTTTAACCATGTTTTGAGGCTATACTGTATTTGTTTACAATTACATTGTTTATAAAGAATGGAGTAAAACAAGCTTATATTTTGAGTTCTGATGGGGTGTATAGTACAGTTGAGCTAAGCTCATGAGGCATTTATAAGTTATATTCTTCAAGAATCAATGTGTTGTTATCATGAATTGAAATGTCCAAAAATGGATTTACCAACTGTAGATAGCTTCTTTTAATGTGTTTATTTATAGTGGTGCATTTGATACAATTATATGATCTTTCCAGCTTGTGCACTCTTTTGTACGGGGTGTTCTTTCCAACAAGTGCAGACCAGCCTTTGCCAGAAAGGGAGTAGAAGCAAGGCTCCAGATTTCTGGTCATGTGACTGATCCTTTCCTGTGGCGGGACACACTGCTGACTCCAGAGATGTTCAAGTACCCCCCACCATTCGGGTTCCGTGACATGCATGGCAAACTAAAGGATGTCCTCAACCTCCTCCCTGCTCAACCAGAGCAGCTGAAGAAAGAGTGCAGACGCTGTGTGGTCATGGGAAATGGAGGAATCCTCCGTGGTCTTGAGCTGGGCACCCTGCTTGACCAGTTTGATGTTGTCATTAGGTGAGACTACACCTGCTTTGTGTACCTGGATTTTCAAATGGCTCATCTCTAGACCAGGCAGTAAATTCACCTTTGACCAGCAATTTATTGTCACTTTATTGGTCAAATGCATACAAGGTCCAACCGAAATATGACTTCCGCTTTTAACCCAACCCCTCCGTAAGACACACATACACACACGTACATATACAGGCTTTGGAGAGGTGTGGAGGGCTGCCACACTAGGCACCCAGGGAGCAGTTGTTGTGGGGGGTTAAGTGCTTTGCTCAAGGGCACAATGGTGGGAAATGGCATCTAGCATTTGATACCAGTAACCCTCAGGTTGCCAGCTCACTTCCCGGTAGATTTTCCGCTTTGGACCCAGAATTCGAACTGGCAACCCTCTGGTTGCTGGCTCGCCTCTCTAACCGTCAGGTTACCTGCCGCCCCCTGCCGCTTATCAACAGGATGAGACTTTCTGTGGAACAGAAGTCATCACTATAATGGTAACATTTCTAAGTAAGAAGGGTAGAACTGTTATAGTATATCATTGTTGATTCATCCAAAGAGTGAATGGTTACATGAGTAGACCTGTGTCACGTTGACATTCTGTTCACTGCGCTACAGGCTAAATAGTGGTCCTTTGAGGAACTACAGTAAAGACGTGGGGAACCGGACCTCCGTCCGGATGAGCTACCCAGAGGGAAGCCCCAAGGTCTGGGAAGATGTGGACCCTGAGCTGCAGTTTGTGGCGGTGGTCTACAAGGCTGTAGACTTCAAGTGGATCAAAGCAATGATCAACAGACAGAGAGTTGTGAGTTGCAAAGCCCACCACCAGAAACATGAACAAAATATTAATTTAAAGAAAAAGAAAATGAAATCAGGTAATGTCAGCCTAGTTGTTGAAATTTTAATAAGGAGCACAGACATGGCTGAGCGATTTGAAATGCAAATTCAGACACTGCCTACTACTTTACCTGACATTAGACTTGTTTTTGTTTCAGTCCCTTTGGGACTGGCTGTTTTTCTGGCAGAAGGTGCCAGAGAAGATTCCAGTAGACTTATCAAAGTTCCGTTTGTTGAATCTGGAGATCATCAGGCAGATGGCGATGGACCTGTTAGCCTACCCCTCCCCACAGCAACGCCTCTGGGGCTGGGACCAGGTCAGACAACCTTTCACCAGTTAAGCAGCACACATTACACCATTACACTGAAGACTTACAAAACATTTTCATACCCTAACTAAACTGAAATTAAAGGAACAATAATAAAAAAAGCTTTGATGTATAGACATAATGGGCCGTTTTGGAAGAGTTCTCTACTAGTCGGACATTTTATGCACATAAACATTCTACCAACTGGGATGATCATCTTTGCCATCCCCTGGAAAGATAAAGGAGACTCAATATTGACTGTTCAAATTGTGGGTGTAAAAAATGTGTCAATGCCTTTTCTGTAAACTGATTGTTCTGCTAGCAACCAGCAGCAATCTTTACCTGGAGCACATGTTTCTTTGGCCCAAGAGAGGGCCGTGCCTGTTTTCAAATACATTTTGTATTCACTGTCCTCTATACCTTGTTGACATTGTTTGCTCTCCTCTTTGTGCAGAACGTGCCCACCATGGGCATCTCAGCCCTCAACCTGGCCACCTACCTGTGTGACGAGGTCAGCCTAGCAGGCTTTGGTTACAACCTCAGCCGGAAGGAGATGCCCCTGCATTACTATGACAATATACCCATGACAGCTATGCTGGAGCAGAACATGCACAACGTGGAACGTGAGAGTGCTCTCCTCCAGAGCCTGGTGAGGGAAGGCACTGTATCAGACCTCACAGGGGGCCTGCACTGCACCTTCTGCCCCAGCTGAAAGAGACTGATCTGGGCCTACAGCGCAGCTAGCGACACACCAACGATCTACCTTCCACTGACTTATCATTCCAAAACTTTTCACCCTGAGAACAGCATTCTGATTTAATTCCATGGAATTCAAAAAGTTGATTGAGTCTATGGATCTGGGGACTTGACTGCAAACTCTTCTATGTCCTAGTGCATGCCAGCATATTGAATCTGCATGGACTAGATGTGCCGACATGATGGGGAACAGTGAAGCTGTACACTTCTCCCCTGCGCAGTTGAAAACGACAAGGCTAAAGATGTACTAGTACAGCTTTTACAAATCCCTCTATAAGGGAAGTATTATCACTGCTAAACTTAAATGTTATTTGTATTTATTAAGAGCTAATGGATAATTACTTAATTAAATCTTAGCATAAAGTTGATGCTAAAATGTGTACAAACATTATCATAAATATTGTGAAGAATGAACAGATTGACTAACAGATAATTAACATTACCTTTATGCTTTCGATTTTAAGTTGAGTGTTCAGTTTGTCTACGAGATGTCTGAACATGTTTGTGTTTTTACATTTTTTTAATGTAATTATTAGATTGTTTTTATTATAATAATGTATGTTCTCAGTGCTTGACTTGGACTGAGATGGGAGCCAGTACTAATTATATTTAGGTACAGGAGCTCTACAATACTTTTCAAGATAATATTCTATAAGAGGTACAGGAGCTCTACAATACTTTTCAAGATAATATTCTATAAGAGGTACAGGAGCTCTACAATACTTTTCAAGATAATATTCTATAAGAGGAACAGGAGCTCTACAATACTTTTCAAGATAATATTCTATAAGAGGAACAGGAGCTCTACAATACTTTTCAAGATAATATTCTATAAGAGGAACAGGAGCTCTACAATACTTTTCAAGATAATATTCTATAAGAGGAACAGGAGCTCAAGCAGTAGAAAATTTGAGGCGCTGGCACTTGGCTCCGGTTAGCTCGTGCCCAAATCAAGCACTGTTTGTTCTGTCGTTACAACATGACTTTGCTTGATAATTTTGATTTAAAATTATTGAATGTTTTTTGTTTTTTAATGTCGCCATAATTGGCCTGGTTGTCAGTAAAGAAAAAAGATTTGGACTTACAGTATGAATGACTGACATTTTATTTTTGTGTCAAATTGCCAGTTGGCAACCCATCCCTTACAGGATTAATTGAGACACAAACAAACATTACGATAATTCAGTAATAATTATTCTGGTGTTCCATAAAGACTGAAAAATAAATCGATAGTAAATAAGGTTTTCCAAGCAATAAACAAACAGGGCTCCCAAGTGGCGCAGCGGTCTAAGGCATTGCATCTCAGTGCTAGAGGCGTCACTACAGATCCTGGTTCAATTCCAGGCTGTATCACAACCGGCCGTGATTGGGAGTCCCATAGGGTGGCACACAATTGGCCCAGTGTCGTCCAGGTTAGGGTTTGGCAGGGGTAGGCTGTCATCGTAAATAAGAATGCGTTCTTAACTGACTTGCCTAGTTAAATAGAACAGAATTATATCCCTAAAGCAGGGAAAATAAGACAAATAAATAATGATAAATCCAGAAAAATGTAAAGAAAGGCCTTTGAACCCAGTCTGGCACAAAGAGAAGATTGAAATGGGAGGCAGGCCTACACACAACCTGTATGTGCTATTTGCTAAATATTTATATCATTTAATTATCGGTTACTGTTTTTCTTTTATTCCAGGCTTTATCAAAAAATTCCACAAATGGAAATACACAATGGACAGTTTCTCCTCATGGCTCAGCCACATAATGCCAGGGTATATCTGGTGGGTTTTCTCCTCATACGCAGAGACAATATCCCTGATCTTACCTGTTTCAAAACGCAGAGTCAATATCCCTGATCTTACCTGTTTCAATACGCAGAGGCAATAGCCCTGATCTTACCTGTTTCAATACGCAGAGGCAATATCCCTGATCTTACCTGTTTCAATACGCAGAGGCAATATCCCTGATCTTACATAGCGATCTCTTGCTTTTCGGGAGGTTGTACATTATATTTCTCACACACAAATTCCCCATTAATGAAAGGGTTTATGATTAATCTCCTCCACTTATTTATTTTCATATTGCATCATTTGTTTTTTAATAGCGTCTATGTCTCACTTCATTTGGTTTTCGTACAACTGTTCACAGTCAGACTGTTGGAAAATGTCAGACATTTCAGTTGCCCAGGCTCCCCCTATGGAGAGATCCTATTGAAAAACGCTGCTGGCTATTCTGGCAATTGGCATGTCCAATAGTCTATTCCAAAGTCTCACCATTCACGCCTTCCATCTCACCTCACAGTCCATGTCCCAGTTATTTCCAGTATAGGTGCAAACTTGTGGATACCTAAAACAAATAAGTACTGCTCTGTTATGGACATGTTTGTTTTTGAGATACCTCTTAGCACCCCACACTCCTGCTGAATAGCCCAGAACAGGACACACTCCTGCTGAATAGCCCAGAACAGGACACACTCCTGCTGAATAGCCCAGAACAGGACACACTCCTGCTGAATAGCTCAGAACAGGACACACTCCTGCTGAATAGCTCAGAACAGGACACACTCCTGCTGAATAGCTCAGAACAGGACACACTCCTGCTGAATAGCTCAGAACAGGACACACTCCTGCTGAATAGCTCAGAACAGGACACACGCATGTCTGATACAGTTTGGAATACGTAGCATAACCAACATTGAGTGTTTTTGTTTTTCCTAGAACTCCCCCAAGAGCTCTACTTGCTGAGTCGGCCCGGGCAGATGTGCCATATAGAAAGGTCATATGTTCATCAAAATAAAGACCCAAATATTTATAATTGCTAGTAACCTTGCATTTCTTCACCAAAACACACCCGAAAAACACTTCTCTTGGTACCCGGTTTTCTAAAATGCAATATCTGTTTGTTTTTCTGATTGATCATGCGTCGCCATCTTTTGCACCAATTGACTGTACATAATAACATTTTCTGCAGGTCTTGTTCAGTTTCTGCCATTAAAATAATATCAGCATATAAGAGGATACTTAAAATGTCATCATATCTTACTCCAATATTTTACTGTTTAATTTATTTTGCCAAATCATTAATGAACATAGCAAACAGAGTCTGTGATAAGGCATCTCCTTGTTTTACTCCCAAGGATGTGGGAAACCAATCTGTACCATGTTGATTAACACGCAGGCAGTTAGTGCTTTGTAGAGAGACTGGATTGCGAGATAACATTTCCCTTCACCCTGTCTTTATCAAACTAATGGCTTAAACAATATATATTTGTCATGGAACATATCAAAACCCCTTTCGTTTGCCTTTGTAGTAGACCAAAGTGGTTCAATTCCCCCTGCAGTAATTCTATTCTTCCATTAGATGGAGTAGGAAGTACTGTAGTCTGCTACATGTATCATACATGGGCTCCCGAGTGGTGCATCGGTCTAAGACACTGCATCTCAGTGCTAGAGGCGTCACTACAGACACCCTGGTTCTATGGTAGTGTGTTTGTGGCTCAGCGGTCTAAGACACTGCATCAGTGCTAGAGGCGTCACTACAGACACCCTGATTTGATTCCAGGCTGTATCACATTTGGCTGTGATTGGGAGTCCCACAGGGCGGTGCACAATTGGCCCAGCGTCGTCCGGGTTTGGCCGGTAAAGACCTTCATTGTAGATGAGAATTTATTCTTAACTGACTTGCCTAGTTAAATAAAGGTTAAATAAAAAATATCTAAATATATTAGGGCTTCAAAAACTTATTTTCATCATCCCAAGCTCCTGTTCCAGCAGAGGATTACTTCTACAGTCCATAAGGATTAACATTAGAATTGATGTGTTTAGGATGTTCGCTCAGGTCAAGTTTTCCCTAGGGTCCCAAACTAGTAAACATGTCCCCTTTAATTTCATACATAATGTTCTCTTCATCACGATGGGAATATTCAGTGTAATGTATTTTTTAAGAGAGCACATTGTTAAACTATCTTTAAAATGGAACATTAATAAGTTAAATCTACACATTCAACAATGTGTTGGTTTTGTATATTTTCACTGTTTTCAGATGAGATTGATTCAGCTTGCTTTCCATTTGCTCTGCCTCTTTTTTCCAGACAGACAGAAGTTGTATATACAGGATACTGGTGTTTCCTCTCCGGCTCCAGACCCAATTTGAAGGACTGTAAAAGCCTGAACGGTTTCCAGCTTCCAAAGCAACGCTAGAAGAAAACAGATTGCTTTCACTGACAATGTGCTCGGGTAAATACCTTGAAAACCAGGTTTTCCTGTTTCTAATGTTGTTAGATATATTATTCATTTATATAAAATATCTACTATTAGTTAAAATTCTCCTCTGTATGAGAAGTGAAAGTAAAGTACTTATTTTCTTGATAATACAACACATGGGACCTTTTATTACAGGATAATTAAGTTCATCTATTAGAATATATTTGCAATTACATTGCGACTTTTGTTCCCTTTTAGAAAAGTAAGTTCTTTTAATATTTGTAACTTGTTAATGTAAAGAAAGTACTTTGTTGAAAAGGCACAAGGTAATGTAATGCAGAACAACATCATTCAATCCTCTCTGTTGATATTTGGATCCAGTATCCTATGCAAATAAACTATACAAATTACCATTACACATTTTTGAGCCGTCGCCAAATTCTATTAAATGGACGGGAAAATACTGATCAATTATCTTGTAGGCAACCAACAGTGGTGATCTTGATAAGTACTTTCTATGACGTGCCTCAAAAAGACTTATTGTAGTCTAGGATTAAGAGAACACAACACATGAACACATCAAGATTTAGACACACATACACGAGGTAGATTCAGATAGAAAATGAAATGACTTTCTTTCATGATCATCGTCATAATTACAACTTTGTTTTGAGGGAAGCTTGACAGCTGCTATAAGCTGTTTAAAGGTGTAGTGTGTGATTGTTGTGTGAGATTTAGGTTGGCAGTACTTGAGATAATGATTTAAAGATGTTAGAGGTGTTTAATGATCATGCATATCCATTCAAATAAATTAACAACAATTCCTTTATTTTTGGTTAAAAAGTGCTAGATTAGCACACAACAGTCAGAGATTTGTCATTAGAAAAGCCCAGCTAAAAGGGAAGTCACTTTAAAATGTGTCAATCTGGGATATTTTAAAATACTGAGCTCAGGTAGCAGACAATAACCCATGTAACTTAATTCATATTTCAACACATAAAAACAGTTGCTGAATAAAATACCATTACTATGTCATTTCAAGTTATCTAGTAATCAAATATATGTTACTAATCGCTTTCACTAGTTAGCTTCCATCAAGCAGAAATTACCAATCATACTATAAAGAAAAACAACAACCTGTATGTCATTGAAAAGGCATCGGGTTCATAGTTTAATAAAACTGTTATAATCACTGTTATGAACGGTTATAATCACTGCTGTCTCTGCATCCAATTGTCATATGATTGAACAATCTGATTTCATCCACCAGGCGTGTTTGTTTAAAGAACATCAATGCTGTCTCACACTTTTAACTGTTCAAACATCAACCGAATGAGATTCATTCCATCTCGCGACGGGCAGAAACATATCCATAACTGGAGATTCTTGATATTTCTGCTAACTCAACAGGTTTCAAGTAGGCCTATGAAATTAGGTCCATCATACTGTGTGTCCAAGTGATTGGTTGTAGTCTCCTCCAGGAGTGACCTTGAATAACCTCAATAACAGAGCTGTAAAGAGTTTATTTTGTTCAAGGGCCTTGTTATAAAGTCTGGCTCACGCCACCGATGCTGTGAGAATTTTACTCCTATAAAAGACATAAAACAATGTATCAGGCATTGAAAACACAATCTCCCGTGGGTGCATATCAAGAGGTGGTGAGATGCGTACAAATAGAACTGTAAAAATAAAGCATGCATATCCGATGACTTCATAGGTGCAGAGTTGTCTATGTAAATACAAGGGGTAGAAGAATATGACCCATACCAGTAAAGGAACTGCTTGGTCAGATCAGATGCAGTGTACAACTGAGTGGGACACGACAACATTCTTTCTCCCTCACTTTAGCGTTGGATGCAAACCAACCAAAACATTTTCCTTAATGTGTCTACAAAAGAGACAGATCCTAATTCCCCATCTTTAACACATGGTAGGGAATTGTAACATTTGTTTATGACTTGATGCTGTCAGTTTGTTTGTTGAAGACTTAACTTTTCAAACTCTCTGATTTCATTTCCATTCATTTGCTTTCCAAATACTTTTGAAAATAGGTCTTCCAGTTTGCATGTGAACATCCACAAAATGGTGATTTAAATAACATGTTGATAAAAATTGAAATATAAAGTATTAATTAAGTGCTAGATTTGAAATGTTATTGAAAAAGAGTTCCAACGAGTAGACAATAAGTGAATTTAGAACAGAGTGCAGGGCTTTAAGCAAGCGCAGGAATAAGTTCTAAATGTCTTTAATAAGCATGCATTGGGAAAAAGTTTTTTTATCCCCTCGAAAGTTTCCCCTTAGACTCACTGGCTCTCTCTGACAAAGGGATTTCTTTCTTTCACAGAGCCCACCCCTCTCTCCCCCTCCCTCCCTCTCTCTCCCTCCCTCTCTTTCCCCGGCCTCTGTAACAGCTGCTGCTCAGTGCTGTATCCTGAGAGAGTGATGATCAGTGTATTTTTTTTCAAAGTGTTTTTTTGGAACAGATGGCCAGGGGAGAACTGGGGAATGTGCCAGTACCGCACTGGGGAATGTGCCAATTCCTGTAGCGAGTGAGTTCTCTGGGCTCCAGCTCGCGTGCCTTCACCCTGCCCTCTGCCCTGAGTGGCGCCAGCAGGACTTCCCAACTAGCGTTACGAACATCTGGTGTCTGGGACTGCCAGGAAAACAACCGCTCAGCTATTGAATGTGCTTTATGCTAGGGAAACACATTAGCTCCCAGTGAGGGAGAGAGAGCTAGAGGGAGCAGAGAACTGGGAGTGCAGGGAAAAGTTGTATGCATGTAATTATGTTGGATATGTAATCTATGAACAAACACCTAATTCATCATTGTTATTTTAGACAAGTTTTTTTTCATCTTTAAGAAAAGTGTTTAAATGTTTGCATCAACTTTGATGTAATTTGCAATTTACAAAATGTATAGATTACAATAGTTATTTTAAGTGAAATACAACTTGTTTACAGTTTTAAGTTCAGGGTAATCAACCTATTGTGTGATGTTACTATGTTATGTTATGAGTTTTGGCAATAGGTGAAGAGTTGCTAAATGACATTTAAAACATAAAATTACAGATATGACTAAATGTTTAAAATGTAGATTCAATTGTTTTATTTAACCTTTATTTCACTACACAATTATAGATTCAATTAGATACATTTATAATGTTGTTTCACCATGAAAGATGGGAGGAAAAGGGGGGAATGGATGAGAGGGTGACAGAAGAATCTGGAGAATAAATGAGAGAGATTAAGTGACAGAGGAGAGGACTGACAGGGGACAGATGAAGAACTGGGAGGAAGAGACGACTGACGGGACAGATGAACAACTGGAGGAGAGGACTGACAGGGGACAGATGAAGAACTGGGAGGAAGAGACGACTGACGGGACAGATGAACAACTGGAGGAGAGGACTGACAGGGGACAGATGAAGAACTGGGAGGAAGAGACGACTGACGGGACAGATGAACAACTGGAGGAGAGGACTGACGGGACAGATGAAGAACTGGGAGGAAGAGACGACTGACGGGACAGATGAACAACTGGAGGAGAGGACTGACAGGGGACAGATGAAGAACTGGGAGGAAGAGACGACTGACGGGACAGATGAACAACTGGAGGAGAGGACTGACAGGGGACAGATGAAGAACTGGAAGGACAGTAATTGATAGATCAGTGTTAATTTGTAAATGAACGTTCTCCATACTTGGGTCTCATCCATGCATTAAAAACCTTGTTGATTTATAGAGAGGCCATGGAGACGTGTGGATCCAGAAGAGAGCTGGAGGAAGTTCAGCCTCAGTTTACATGACTCCCAGTGTCATAAAACACAAAGGCATCAATCACCCCTTTTATTCATCAGGGGCACTTTTTATTCTGTTCTGGACAAAAAACTGGCAAAACACCCAGTTCCCTTTCAAACACGAGTTGATGATGATTTAATTTAATGGGATCTTAGTAGGCAAAGGAATGCCTGTCTTAATTGGAGAGAGTGTATTCTTCCCTCTTTTGTAGTCGTTATTGTTAGAAATACCATCCCTCTGTCTGTCACACTGCCCCATGTTTTTCTATATGCAGCTTCCTGATCAGTCAAAGGGAAGTTTTCGCTGTATCGCATTAGTAGATAGGGCAGATCTGCTGGTTTTGACTAGCAGGTTATCTATCGGATACAAATGCCCAACTGACTGGAATAATTGACCTATAGAAATCTGGGCATTAAAATCAAACTGTTTGTGTTTTAACTAATAGAAACATCACCATGTGAAGATATTTGTAAATATGAATGCATATATTATAGGTACTTAGTATTAGTAGTTGTAGCAGTAGTTTTATAAGTTGTATTAGTAGTTTTATTAGTTGTATTAGTAGTTGTAGCAGTAGTTTTATTCATTGTAATAGTAGTTTTATTAGTTGTAGCAGTAGTTTTATAAGTTGTATTAGTAGTTTTATTAGTTGTAGCAGTAGTTGTAGCAGTAGTTTTATTAGTTGTAATAGTAGTTGTAGCAGTAGTTTTATTAGTTGTAATCGTAGTTTTATTAGTTGTATTCGTAGTTGTATTCATAGTTTTATTAGTTGTATTCGTAGTTTTATTAGTTGTAATAGTAGTTGTAGCAGTAGTTTTATTAGTTGTAATCGTAGTTTTATTAGTTGTATTCGTAGTTGTATTCGTAGTTTTATTAGTTGTATTCGTAGTTGTATTCGTAGTTGTATTCGTAGTTTTATTAGTTGTATTAGTTGTATTCGTAGTTGTATTAGTTGTATTCGTAGTTGTATTCGTAGTTGTATTAGTTGTATTCGTAGTTGTATTCGTAGTTTTATTAGTTGTATTAGTTGTATTCGTAGTTGTATTAGTTGTATTCGTAGTTGTATTCGTAGTTTTATTAGTTGTATTAGTTGTATTCGTAGTTGTATTAGTTGTATTCGTAGTTGTATTCGTAGTTGTATTAGTTGGATTCGTAGTTTTATTAGTTGTATTCATAGTTTTATTAGTAGTTGTAGCAGTAGTTTTATTAGTTGTATTAGTAGTTGAAGCAGTAGGTTTTATTAGTTGTATTAGTTGTAGCAGTAGATTTATTAGTTGTAGCAGTAGTTGTATTAGTAGTTTTATTAGTTGTACTAGTAGTTGTAGCAGTAGTTTTATTAGTTGTAGCAGTAGTTTTATTAGTTATATTAGTAGTTTTATTAGTTGTATTAGTAGTTGTAGCAGTAGTTTTATTAGTTGTACTAGTAGTTGTAGCAGTAGTTTTATTAGTTATATTAGTAGTTTTAGTAGTTGTAGCAGTAGTTTTATTAGTTGTACTAGTAGTTGTAGTTTTATTAGTTGTATTAGTAGTTTTATTAGTTGTAGTTGTAGTTTTTAGTTGTAGTTGTATTAGTTGTATTAGTAGTATTAGTAGTTGTAGCAGTAGTTTTATTAGTTGTATTTGTAGTAGTTGTATTAGTAGTTTTAGTAGTTGTAGCAGTAGTTTTATTAGTTCTATTAGTAGGTGTAGCAGTAGATTTTATTAGTTGTAGGCCTATTAATAGTTGTACAACAACTGTTATACTGTTAATGTAAGTTGTTTTATTTTAATTAGTATTATTTCATTGTTATTATTATTAGACAATAGTTGCCATATTATTCTTGTGACTACGTGTTGTTAGTTTGTTTAGTTCTTTTTTCATTTGGACATTTGAAAATGAGAATGCATGTCAAGAGATTTCATCCTGCAAAATGTCAACTAAAATAAATCAATAATGCGATTGTGCTAAGTTTTCAATGCTATGATGTCATCAATTTACCAGTCTTTCTAAAATGTCTGATAGATTTGTTAGTATGTGACATGACAGTGTAGGAGGAAGGATGTTAAACGAGCAGAAAGAAAACCTCCATTCATTTAGCTTTATTTTAAAGTCAAATATCCATGACCAATTATTTAATTGGCCTTGTATGGTCACCTGCTGCTCTTTATCAATGGCCTTGTTTATAAGCATAGTTGAATCCACTGAAATATGTTTCATGTTATTGATATGCTATATTGCAATAAACACGTTTGAAGGAGAAGCTGGCTTTGACTTGGCTTTCCATTCCCTCTCTGTAACTACTGATGTCTCAGAGGCCATGCTCTTCTTTTGATAGCCTTTAACTTTAAAGCAAACTTATTGCAATGCCTCAGCAATGTCTCCAAATGTGTGCTTGGATACTTTTCACTTGCAGGAGTCTATTTCCATGTCAATGTCTCACCTCACCTAGTCATTGCAACATGAGGCCTTCAGCCAAAGAAGACATGCACAGGATAAAATCTCAGGCCAGACCGTCGTCAGACAGTAGCCTAAATACTGCATCCCCCTCCCTCCTCCTCTTCCCTAGATCCAATTTACCTTTCTCTTCTTGGAGCGTCCCTCGGCCTGCAGGGTGCGGGTGCACTGCTCCACGCACTCTCTGAAGCTCATGTTGCCGCGATCTGGGGTGTAGTCCAGGTCTGCCAGCTGAGCCAGCGACAGGATGTAGTTACAGGCGATTCTTAATATAGCCAGCTTTGACAACTTCTGTCCATAGGAGTAGCAGGGCACCTGTATAGGGTTAAAGTTTGGTTAGGTTAAAGAGGCCCATCATACTGATATGAGAGGATGGTAGAATCAAGTTGAGGAAGTTTTCAGTTAAACTATGGTATACATGCTCTTTAGATACTATTGCTGGTGTCAGTTGGTGTCATGTGACAGTTTTCCACCATATCTTTCTAAGTGCCAAAACAGCTGGTGATGGATGACATGACCCAGTAAAAATGGTTCACAACAACTTCCCTGATTTTGTTTTCAAAGGATAGATATTCCATGTTGGTTTTGGTCAACTAAGAGTTAGTTGTAGTTGACATTGATATGTCATAGTACTCCTACTAGTATCAGACCTACTGGAGTACCTGGAGTGTGAAGAGCTTTGTCATTAAGAAGCCTGTTCCCTGTTTCATATGCATTTGACACATTTTTCTGTCATTGTGAGAGGTGTCATGTGGATATGATTTGCACTGATATTTTGATTACATATAAATTACATGAATAGACTATTACATAGGCCTACAGAAGGGGAACATGTTTTTGGGGGGCCAGACAAATAATTGTGTATGTAGAACAGAATAAGAATCAGAGTGACAATTCAACTGTTTGGACTGACATGTCTTACAGACTGTTCTTTCTCATATCTTTAATGTAGCAAACTGAGCACATATTTTGAACATAATGTCAATAATACCAAATTGTAAATTGTTGACCGTAAAATTTATTTTATAAACTATCTATAGAAGGGTCCATACAATTTATACTCAAGTGGGATATATTAGCCTACATTCATACTCAAGTAGGATATATTATGATGAAATTCACAGTTATTTTCATAATTTCCATATCTCCATACAGTGGCATACTGAAATGGGCATTTAAGTGCAACAAGTTACTCTGAGTTCAGCATGAACATCACATTTTGAACAAGAGGCGTCATTGTACGGATTGTTTGTTTAGTGAATTCAGTGTTAATACCTGCTTTCTCAGCGCCTCAAAGGCTGCACTGATGGTATGCACCCGGGTCCTCTCTCTGGCATTCGCCAGTAGCCTCCGTGTCTGCTGAACGGCTTTGATCTCAGTGACGACGCCAGACGTTTCTCCTAGCCGTTTCTTTGGCGATTCAACCGGGTCGCTGCTATTGATGTAGGCTGTCTGAGAGGCTGAGGAGAGGGTCTTCTCGGAGCGCTGGCATAGGACGATCCGGGACTGTAATGTGTGATCAGTCCCAAATGACTGTTGATGGCCATAACTTGTAACATGCGGGAATGTGCTGAGAAAAGTGTCTCTGCTTGTCGGTGTTGACTCGGATAAAGGCCGTGACTGTGGTGATGGGAGCTTCCCAGTAACTGTTGATGGTAAAGCATTTATCCTCATGTCAAGAGCAGTATTCGGGTTTCCAGATGAAATATTGGATTTCTCCACAGATAGAACTGAACCAGGGTCCTGTAGTCTTTTTTGGACAATGTTTCTACATGTCTCTTCCATCAGTTCCCCCATAGAATCGTCGTCCATTATTGAATCATATTGGAAATGTTTGACTTCGTCACTGGTGACACGTTTGGGGTCCCGACCTTTCCGTTTAAACTTTTTATTCCCAGTTGAATCCTTTGCATTGATTGTCTTCCAGCCATCGCTGAGAAGATGTGGATTCCTCATTTCTACACAAAAAAAGGCACTATTGAAAACCGACGGCACTGCCTTAAACAATATCGCGCAAAAGTATAATAATATTATATTGTAACTTAATCAATAAAATAAGCCGGACAAATCACTATGCAATGCAGCACTCTGATTACAAGCATCGACAAGCTTACTTTAAATAACACAAATAAAGAATAGACCGCATGTGCAGGCGCGTGTTTCTCCCGTGGATTCCGCGTCTTCTGGAGCCATCAAAATTGGCAACATTTTTTGTGAATGTGCTCTGAGTTTCATCTGTTTTAGTTTTGCCTCAGTTTACATAGAAGCCCTTGTCGGTGAGATAAGTCGCCACGCCGCCTACAGCGAGAGACCGCCCAAAATATCTCTCGCCGTGCGTAATAACATATTAAACCACTGATTACGCGCATGGCTACTTGGTGACTTTTATGGACAGGCCAACAGAAGGACAATTATAATAACATGTCAATAATTATCGTCATAAATTCAGTATAATAACACGTTTTTTAATTATTATTATATCACAATCTGTATGCCTTACAACTTAGGCCTAGGCTATAGGCCTCCTAGAGCTGGGGTGCATACCCATCATATTATTTTTGGTCTTCATTTAGCAAGCAAAACGTGTAGCTAAGTGCCCTATGGTGCACATGGTAACCACTAACAGTGTAACCTAGACTTTTTGATGTGTCTAGATAGCAAAGAAAGTTTTTGTAACAGGGCAGACAACGGGGGACAGTCCAGGAAAAATCCACCCAAAACCACTCATTCCTATAATTTACAGTTACATAACACTAACATGTGATAACAATATTTTTTGTGAACACATTTTTAATTTTGTCGTTATAATAAGTTTGGTAGCAAAAAATCGTTGTAGCTAAATCGACTACAAAGCCCACAATGCAATGCTCTCTCTATGGGCTGACAAGCTAGCTAGCAAACGTAGCTACAAAATAATACCAAAGTCAACATCAGCATGTGAAGTAGCTAGTTAGCTCTAAAATCGCCTAAACAAACTGCACTATCAATTTAGGGGACTACAATCTCACCATGTTCAACCTGCAGATATATGTTCCTCGCAGAATGTAGTCTGACATTCGCAAAGGTAATGCAATGCACCCTGGACTGATGAGGCACACAGAGAGGAGAAATGTGTTAGACCCTCTGTTAAATTACAAATTTGTTTTTGTAAGAATAACGCTAAAAATATGGTCAATGGCTCATTCGAGAGAAGACAACCTCCCGCGTTATGACATCGGCCAGTATTGACACCTGACATGTATGATAGACGTTTTCGCGATCTGAAAGTCGTATTCTTATTAACTTCAAGTGTAGTGAGAGTGGCTTTATCGCAATCATAAACTATCAAACACATGGTTTGATGACATTCCATTCGCTCCGTTCCAGACATTTTTATGAGCTGTCCTCCCCTCAGCAGCCTCCATTGTAACACTATATATACAAAAGTATGTGGACACCCCTTCAAATTAGTGGATTTAGCTATTTCAGCCACACCCGTTGCTGACAGGTGTATAAAATCGAGGACAGAGCCATGCAATGCTTTTCTTTCTAATGTTAGGGTTGAACTGGCTTTTTGTATGCATAACCTATATAATATACAGGGAAGCTATGCTACAATGATAAGTACATAAACTACGGATAAGTCAACTGCTGAAGACAAGAACTACATCCAGCGATAGGAAGTGCGTCACGACGCTGGGACCAGCCTGCACGCCGACTATAGGAGGAGCAAGTTTAAACCACGCTCCTCCTCCTCCCTCTGACAGGCCAGCATTGAGCGGGAACTATCTCTGTCAGAGTATAAAAGGAAAAACAATAGGATGAGACTCTCTCTTCTCTGTCTGCCCTGCGTGGTGTCACTGCGAGACCGTATACGAACCACATATTTACCCTACACGTGTTTGCATTAATTAAAGAACAAAGAAAACTTGAGTTACTCTTTGACAAATAGTTTGTTCTAATACCAGATTTGAATTGACGCGACTCGAACACTAACAAGTCAGTTCCTGAAATTTCTGCCCTGCTAGAGCTGTCCCGGTCAACTGTAATCTCACAGAACGGGACCACCGAGTGCTGAAGCTTGTAGTGCGTAAAATCACCTGTCCTCGGTTACAACACTTACGACCAAGTTCCAAACTACCTCTGGACGCAACGTTCGGGAGCTTTGTCGGGAGCTTCATGAAATGGGTTTCCATGGCCAAACTGCCACACACAAGCCTAAGATCACCATGCGCAATGCCAAGTGTAGGCTGGAGTGGTGCCAAGCTTACCGCCATTGGACTCTGGAGCAGTGGAAATGCGATCTCTGGAGTAATGAATCATGCTTCACCATCTGGCAGTCTGAGGACAAATCTGGGTTTGACAGATGCTAGAAGAACGCTACCTTCCCAAATGCATAGTACCAACTGTAAAGTTTGGTAGAGGAAAAATAATGGTCTGGGGCTGTTTTTCATGGTTCGGGCTAGGCCCTTTAGTTCCAGTGAAGGGAAATCTCAGCGCTACAGCATAATGATATTATAGACAATTCTGTGCTTCCAACTTTGTGGCAACAGTTTGGGGAAGATCCTTTCCTGTTTCAGCATGACAATGACAACGTGCACAAAGCGAAATCCATACAAAAATGGTTTGTCGAGATCAGTGTGGAAGAACTTGACTGGCCTGCAAAGAGCCCTGACCTCAACGCAATTGAACACCTATGGAATGAATTGGAAAGTCGACTGCGAGCCAGGCCTAGTCACCCAACATCAGTACACGACTTCACTAATGCTCTTGTGGCTGAATGGAATCAAGTCCCTGCAGCAATGTTCCAACATCTAGTGGAAAGCCTTCCTAGAAGAGTGGAGGCTGTTATAGCAGCAAAGGAGAGACCAACTCATGGGTCTTCCAAGATGGCGTAGCAGTCGGACGTGTGTCTTTGTCTTGTCCCGTCCTTTACCTTTACACCGGATCATCGCAGCTAGCTAGCTGCTATCCGAGTGGCTACTCCTGGCTAATGTCTCTGTCCCGAACAAGCACCAGTTAGCCTGGAGCTAGCCTCGTGCTAGGCCCATCTCCCGGCTAGCCAAAGAAGTCAACCAGCCAATTCTTGGGCTACAATACCTTTTTTGCCAATTGGCCTGGACCCTTTACTACCGACACAGAGCCCCGCCAATCCATCACGACTGGTCTGCCGATGTAACTGGCCAAGGTGGTCTCAATAGGCTCTTCCGTTGCGACGTCGCCGGATGCCCATCTGTTAGCCCCGGCCCGCTAGCTGTCTGAATCTCCGTGTCTCCAGCTCGCCTAGCGTAGAAGCGACTACAGAATTGGCTCCCTGACTCATCTAGTGCTACTCATTGGACCCTATGATCACTCGGCTACACATGCCTCTCCCTAATGTCAATATGCCTTGTCTATTGCTGTTTTGGTTAGTGATTATTGTCTTATTTCACTGTAGAGCCCCTAGCCCTGCCCAATATGCCTTAGATAGCCCTTTTGTTCCACCACCCACACATGCGGTGACCTCACCTGGCTTAACTGGTGCCTTTAGAGACAAAACTGCTCTCATCGTCACTCAATGCCTAGGTTTACCTCCACTGTACTCACATCCTACCATACCCTTGTCTATACATTATGCCTTGAATCTATTCTTCCGCGCCCAGCAATCTGCTTCTTTCCGAACGCACTAGACGACCAGTTCTTATAGCCTTTAGCCGTACCATTATCTTACTCCTCCTCTGTTCCTCTGGTGATGTAGAGGTTAACCCAGGCCCTACAGCCCCCAGCACCACTCCCGTTCCCCAGGCACTCTTATTTGTTGACTTCTGTAACCGTAAAAGCCTTGGTTTCATGCATGTTAACATTAGAAGCCTCCTCCCTAAGTTTGTTTTATTCACTGCTTTAGCACACTCCGTCAACCCTGATGTCAATGCCGTGTCTGAATCATGGCTTAGGAAGGCCACCAAAAATCCTGAAATTTCCATCCCTAACTATAACATCTTCCCACAAGATACAACTGCCAAAGGGGGCGGAGTTGCAATCTACTGTAGAGATAGCCTGCAGAGTGTTGTCATACTATCCAGGTCTGTGCCTAAACAATTCAAGCTTCTACTTTTAAAAATCCACCTTTCCAGAAACAAGTCTCTCACAGTTGCTGCTTGTTATAGACCCCCTTTAGCCCCCAGCTGTGCCCTGGACACCATATGTGAATTAATTGCCCCCCATCTAT
The DNA here is from genome assembly GCF_901001165.1 of Salmo trutta. NCBI lineage: Eukaryota > Metazoa > Chordata > Actinopteri > Salmoniformes > Salmonidae > Salmo > Salmo trutta. The sequence goes on along the minus strand of NC_042969.1, from coordinate 25,526,704 downwards.
CTTCAGAGTTCGTACTGTTAGGTGACCTAAACTGGGATATGCTTAACACCCCGGCCGTCCTACAATCTAAGCTTGATGCCCTCAATCTCACACAAATTATTAAGGAACCTACCAGGTACAACCCTAAATATGTAACCATGGGCACCCTCTTAGATATCATCCTGACCAACTTGCCCTCTAAATACACCTCTGTTGTCTTCAACCAGGATCTCAGCGATCACTGCCTCATTGCCTGCGTGCGTGATGGGTCCGCGGTCAAACGACCACCCCTCATCACTGTCAAACGCTCCCTAAAACACTTCAGCAAGCAGGCCTTTCTAATCGACCTGGCCCGGGTATCCTGGAAGGATACTGGCCTCATCCCGTCAGTAGAGGATGCCTGGTTGCTCTTTAAAAGTGCTTTCCTCGACATCTTAAATAAGCATGCCCCATTCAAAAAATGTAGAACTAACAACAGATATAGCCCTTGGTTCACTCCAGACTTGACTGCCCTTGACCAGCACAAAAACATCCTGTGGTGTTCTGCATTAGCATCGAATAGCCCCCGCGATATGCAACTTTTCAGGGAAGTCAGGAACCAATATACTCAGTCAGTTAGGAAAGCTGCACCCCCTGCAGCAACTTGCCCAAGCCCCTCCCGCTTCTCCTTCACCCAAATCCAGACAGCTGATGTTCTGAAAGAGCTTCAAAATCTGGATCCCTACAAATCAGCTGGCCTAGACAATCTGGACCCTCTCTTTCTTAAATTATCCGCCAAAATTGTTGCAACCCCTATTACGAGCCTGTTCAATCTCTCTTTCGTATCGTCTGAGATCCCCAAAGATTGGAAAGCAGCCGCGGTCATCCCCCTCTTCGAAGCGGGAGACACTCTAGACCCAAACTGTTATAGACCTATATCCATCCTGCCCTACCATTCTAAAATCTTCGAAAGCCAAGTTAACAAACAGATCACCGACCATTTTGAATCTCACCGTACCTTCTCTGCTATGCAATCTGGTTTCCAAGCTGGTCGTGGGTGCACCTCAGCCACGCTCAAGGTCCTAAATGATATCATAACCGCCATCAATAAAAGACAGTACTGTGCAGCCGTCTTCATCGACCTGGCCAAGGCTTTCGACTCTGTCAATCACCGCATTCTTATCGGCAGACTCAATAGCTTTGGTTTCTCAAATGACTGCCTCGCCTGGTTCACCAACTACTTCTCAGATAGAGTTCAGTGTGTCAAATCGGAGGGCCTGTTGTCCGGACATCTGGCAGTCTCTATGGGGGTGCCACAGGGTTCAATTCTCGGGCTGACTCTTTTCTCTGTATATGTCAATGATGTCGCTCTTGCTGCTGGTGATTCTCTGATCCACATCTACGCAGACACCATTCTGTATACATTTGGCTCTTCTTTGGACACTGTGTTAACAAACCTCTAAACAAGCTTCAATGCCATACAACACTCCTTCTGTGGCCTCCAACTGGTTTTAAATGCTAGTAAAACTAAATGCATGCTCTGCAACCGATTGCTGCCCGCGCCCGGCCGCCCGACTAGCATCACTACTCTGGACGGTTCTGACTTAGAATATGTGGACAACTACAAATACCTAGGTGTTTGGTTAGACTGTAAACTCTCCTTCCAGACTAACATTAAGCATCTCCAATCCAAAATGAAATCTAGAATCAGCTTCCTATTTCGCAACAAAGCATCCTTCACTCATGCTGCCAAACATATCCTCGTAAAACTGACTATCCTACCGATCCTTGACTTCGGCGATGTAATTTACAAAATAGCCTCCAACACTCTACTCTGCAAACTGGATGTAGTCTATCACAGTGCCATCTGGTTTGTCACCAAAGCCCCATATACTACCCACCACTGCGACCTGTATGCTCTCGTTGGCTGGCCCTCACTACATATTCGTCGCCAAACCCACTGGCTCCAGGTCATCTATAAATCTTTGCTAGGTAAATCCCTGCCTTATTTCAGCGCACTGGTCACCATAGCAACACCCACCTGTAGCACGTGCTCCAGCAGGTGTATTTCACTGCTCATCCCCAAAGCCAACCCTTCCTTTGGCCGCCTTTCCTTCCAGTTCTCTGCTGCCAATGACTGGAATGAATTGCAAAAATCACTGAAGTTGGAGTCTTATATCTCCCTCTCTAACTTTAAGCATCAGCTGTCAGAGCAGCTCACTGTACCTGTACACAGCCATTCTGTAAATATCACACCCAACTACCTCATCCCCATATTGTTATTTATCCTCTTGCTCTTTTGCACCCCAGTATCTCTACTTGCACATCATCATCTGCACATCTATCACTCCAGTGTTAATACTAACTTGTAATTATTTCACCTCTATGGCCTATTTATTGCCTTACCTCCCTACTCTTCTACATTTGCACACACTGTACATATAATTTTCTATTGTGTTATTAACTGTACGTTTGTTTGTGTAACTGTGTTGTTGTTTTTGTCGCACTGCTTTGCTTTATCTTGGCCAGATCGCAGTTGTAAATGAGAACTTGTTCTCAACTGGCCCACCTGGTTAAATAAAGGTGAAATAAATAAATAAATAAAATAAAATAAAAACTCCATATTAATGCCCATGATTTGTAATGAGATGTTCGATGAACATGTGTCCACATACTTTTGGTCATGTAGTGTATGTTATACCCACCAAATTTTGGCCTGCTTGAACGGCAATAGCTCAGATACACATGAAAACATGAAATGACCCAGGGAATAGGTAGAACATCGCTCAGAGATGCACAAAAACAATGGAACATTCAAAATGGGTGAACCTTTACTTGAAGTACTATGGAAGAAGTTAGTACAATGCTGCCACCTACTGCAGAAGAACACAAACAAATCAAATTTTATTGGTCACATACACATGTTTAGCAGATGTTATTGCGGGTGTAGCGAAATGCTTGTGTTTCTAGCTACAACAGTGCAGTAATATCTAACAATTCACAACAATACACACAATACACACAAACCTAAAAGTAAAAGAATGGAATTAAGGAATATATAAATATTAGGATGATATGAGATGAGTAAAGCAAAAATATGTAAACATTATCAAAGTGACTAGTATTCCATTATTAAAGTGGCCAGTGATTTCAAGTCTATGTAAATAGGGCAGCAGCCTCTAAGGTTCAAGGTTACGTAACTGAGTGGAAGCCGCCTAGTGATGGCTATTTAACATGGCCTTGAGATAGAAGCTGTTTTTCAGTCTCTCGGTTCCAGCTTTGATGCACCTGTACTGACCTCGCCTTCTGGATGATAGCGGGGTGAACAGGCAGTGGCTCGGGTGGTTGTTGTCCTTGATTATCTTTTTGGCCTTCCTGTGACATCGGGTGCTGTAGTTGGGCAGACCGCATCACTCTCTGGAGAGCGTGCAGTTGGCGTACCAGGCGGTGATACAGCCCGACAGGATGCTCTCAATTATGCATCTGTAAAAGTTTGTCAGGGTTTAAGGTGCCAAGCCAAATTTCTTGAGCTTCCTGATATTGAAGAGGCGCTGTTGCGCCTTCTTCACCACACTGTCTGTGTGGGTGGACCATTTCAGATCGTCAGTGATGTGTACGCCGAGTAACTTGAAGATTTCCACCTGCTCCACTGCGGTCCCGTCGATGTGGATAGGCGCATGCTCCCTCTGCTGTTTCCTGAAGTCCACGATCAGCTCCTTTGTTTTGTCGACATTGAGTGAGAGGTTATTTTCCTGACACCATATTCCCAGGGCCCTCACCTCCTCCCTGTAGGCAGTCTCGTCATTGTTGGTAATCAGGCCTACTATTGTCATGGGTGAATAGGGAGTACAGGAAGGGGCTGAGCACGCACCCTTGTGGGGTCCCTGTTTTGAGGATCAGCGAAGTGGGGGTGTTGTTTCCTACCTTCACCACCTGGGGGAGGCCCTTCAAGAAGTCCAGGACCCAGTTGCACAGGGCAGGGTTCAGACCCAGGGCCCCGAGCTTATTGATGAGTTGGATGGTACTATGGTGTTGAATGCTGAGCTATAGTCAATGAACAGCATTCTTACATAGGTATTCCTCTTGTCAGATGGGTTAGGGCAGTGTGCAGTGCGATGGTGATTGCATCGTCTGTGGATCTATTGGGGCGGTAAGCAAATTGAAGTGGGTCTAGTGTGTCAGGTAAGGTAGAGGTGATATGATCCTTAACTAGCCTCTCAAAGCATTTCATGATGACAGAAGTGAGTGCTAGGGGGCGCTAGTCATTTAGTTCAGTTACCTTTGTTTCTTGGGTACAGGAACAATGTTGGACATCTTGAAGCAAGTGGGGACAGCAGACTGGGATAGGGTGAGATTGAATATGTCCGTAAACACTTCAGCCAGCTGGTCAGCGCATGCTTTGAGTATGTGGCTAGGGATGCCGTCTGGGCTGGCAGCCTTGCGATGGTTAACACGCTTAAATGTCTTACTCACATCGGCCACAGAGAAGGAGAGTCCACAGTCCTTGGTTGCGGTCTGCGTCGGTGTCTCTGTGTTGTCCTCAAAGCGGGCGAAGAAGGTTTTTAGCTTGTCCCGAAGTCACTCTCATGTAGGCCCCTTTCTGCCTGAAATGTGAATTTCATATTTGAAGGTATTACGAAATAGATCAGTTGGTTGGTACACACACAGAAGTCCAAAAAAGATTTTGAACAAATACAGCCTTTCATGTAATCCAAGATAACTGTTTAATACATCAAAAATGTAGGCAGTGACCTTATATATAGACAGGCTTTAATGTTATAAACATTTTCGGGAGCAAAGAGATCCAAACAGGCTTGGGCGCTTCTTTATTTTCTTTTTAACACAAAGGCCTCCAGTTGTTCCTGGGCAGAGTGCCAGCCGCTGAGCGACCTGCTGCTGCTTCCTCCTGATATTAAATTCCTCTGGCATGTACTTTGCCCTGGCTGACGCCAGGCCGCCACCAGGTCTCGAGTAAATATTTCCAGCTGGCAATGTTGCTGTGCTGCTCTGGTGAGATAATTCATCTTTTTTTTGTAAGGATCGTACTGTTAAAATATAGTTTTCATCATACTCATTTGGAGGCACATCTGTTTTGTTAATTTGTTTTCCTCTTTCCAACAAATACTATATTAACTGTTACTTTGTCACATTACACTGGATTATCTTTTATTGGACTATTGTTGAACAGGAGTGGATCTTGAACCAGCATTACAAAGTGTCATAAAGGTCAAGATCACTTGGCAGACAGGTTGTAATAAACTTAAAGTAGGCTATTCTGTCTCACTTTTTTGACCATGAGATTACCTTTTTTAAAATACATTATTTTCATTTTACATACTGAAAGAATATATTGTGGCGTTTACGGGGTTCCCGATCTTATAACATTACTAGCTTAAATAACAAACGAATGGAGAGAGAATCATAGTTAATGCCAACAACAGCCGTTTTAATGTTACACTGCACAAGGTAATGAGGAGCTGCACAAAACAACCTAACTAGCCATACCGTAACTCACAGTCCAGCGGGAAGTATCTCCCCAGAGAGATAATCACGAGAGAGCCAAATGGGGCTCTCCCCACTAGTTATATTCACACTAATTCGGGGATATTAACCACTCAAAGTTGGCCTTAGTGCGGGAGTGACCTACTCTGGCCCGTGGTCTGCTCACCCTACCCCAGAAGGGTCGCTACAATATTTATTCAGTCATAACGTTTATGAACGCAGATTGGTTCTTGGTTTGGTTTTGCTAATTTATAATGCTACAGCTGCAGTGATAGGTTGACTAGACTCAACAAAATAACCTGATAAGGCTCACGTGGTTGGGAAATTTACTTGAGAACAAACTATTCAAAAAGCAGCTGATTGGATTACCAATTTTAAAGAATCCATTTGATATATCCAAACTGGTGGAGAGAGTGCTGGGTAAAGTGAAGGCTGTGAGGATCACGAAAGGCGGGCTTGTTTAGATGTTTTGTTCTTCTGAGGATCAGAGGGAGCGTTGCCTCAACATCAGAGTGTTGCCTCTCACCCGATTTGAGAAGCTTGATGTGTCCTGTGTGCCTCTTCGGAACAGGGCATCCCTCAAGTGGGTAATATCTTGCAGTCATGAAAAATATTCCTGGAGTAAATTATGCTTGTCGGATGAATCGTGTGGTGAATGAAGAAAAAGTGTAGACTATCTGTTCTTTTGTTTTTTAATATGGAGTCTCTCACTACTCAAGTGCATTTGGGATATATAAACTACCAAGCCAGAACATCTGTTCCAAGACCATCATTGTAAAGCTTTTGGATATGTTTCAAGTGTTTGCAGAATGGAGAAGCCGAGATGTTCAAGTTGTGGAAAAGATCATATGTGTTTTAAAAGTGATGAAAATGTGACATGTTGTGCAATTGTGGTGGGAACCATGAAGCCATGTCTTTGGAATGCCCAACAAGGGTGAAAGAGAATGAGGTGTCCAAAGTCAGGGCTGTTCAGAGCGTTTCATATGCAGCGCCTGTTAAAAGGGTTGAGGGTTCAAATGGTTCTCCTGAAGAGTCCATGGTGGTGGATAGGCCTTCACTGAAGGCTGCAGGGGTTGCCCTTCAACAGCAGGACCCAGATATGTTCAAGGTTAAGCAGGTGGACTTTGTGGTATTTATAGCTATGGTGATTAATGGCACTGCCAAGGTGGAGAGAAAGTCCAGGAAAATAGATATTGTGGATGCGGCGGACCGGTTCCTGGCTCTGAAAGACTTCTCGGCGGAGGAGTTGCATGGAGTATTGTCACAAGCCGTACTACCCTCTCAGGTCATAGAGCCTGAGAAGGAAGATATGGAGATTTGAAGGAAGGAAGAAATGGAAGTTTGGTGTTTTTGTTTTGTCAATGTGTTTTTTTGTTTTATTTGGGGTTGATTAAGTTAGTTTTCCCTATCACACTTGGGTTTTATTTTACCTTGTTTTTTTCAACCCAGTACACCTTTTTGGTTTGTAGTGTGCCATAAAATGCACAGAAGAAGTTTGTTGTGACACCCAGGCTGCCGTCCAAACTCATGGTTGTCAGCGCTAAACCCTCAGCCCTTGAATAACGTTTTACATCGTCACGTCCGAGTGTACCTTAAATGTCCCTTGCCGAAGCAATTTAAACAAAAATGTAACCTTTATTTAGCTAGGTGATTAAATGCCACTTCGCGGCCACCGGAGTATGACGCTCAACTACAGTTTGCATTGAATTGTGGGCCATATCAACCCCAAGTGGTCTAACTTCGTCACTCGCTCCCTTGAGCTAAATCGAGGGCCGTGGGGGCAAAGTTAGTGAATTGGACCTTCACTTAAGATGGAAATCAAACTGCATCCGGTTTCGACGGGGATTCCTCTAAATGAAAGGGTAGAAATAACTTGTTTGGACTGCAGCACCTGACTTTTATTTTGAAAATTCAGGGGATAGCGAAAGTCGTGGCACAGGATGTTGTCATTTTTTGGTCTGGTTTCTTCCTATTCAGTTCTAGCTACCTAATGTGTTAATAAAATGATCTAGACTGTTAGCTTCACTAGATATAAATACATTGGTAACATGGATCGGCCAGAAGTAACGTTTTCTTTAGCCTACATAGTATTAGCGTTTTGCTTTGTATTCACACCAAATGAATTTCGATCAGCTGGTTTCACCGTGCAAAATCTGTTTTCAGGATGGCTCGGAAGTGAAGATATTGGTTTCATTCAATATCATGTGAGGAGAACGAGCGTCACTTTACTAGTTCATTCAACTTTGCCACTTGGTAAGTCACTTAGCTAGCAGCTAACTAGCTGCCAGGGGCCTAGTGAAAAATAGCTAATGACATGCAATACCCACATTGATCACTGTCCTGTCAAGTGATCATTCATACTAACTGATTGAATTGTTGTTGTTTTTTTACTATAGTATAGCTCGTCTCAATTTTATCTGTGATAAGTCTGCCTAGCTAGTAGCTAGCGACATCATTCAAACATCAATTATATTGACATTAGAGCAAACTTTCTGTTCCGTATCCAACAGGTTACTACATGGGAATGTGCATAGCTGCTCCAGAAAAGTATCTGGCCTATGTTCACTTAATAAGTGATGGCTGGAGGGCTTTCTTTACATTGTCACTGGCTCTTCAGCTCTTTAGCTGGGTGCTCGTCATCTACTGGTCTCGGCACAAATGGGGAAATCATCCAATATCAAAGAACCTTAAAGCCCATGCATTGCCCCAGTCCGGCTGGGGGGCAGTTGCCTCCTCTGTCAACACAGAATTTCGCCGCATTGACAAGTTTGCAACGGGTGCTCCTGGTGCAAGGGTTCTCATCACTGACACCTGGATCATGAAGGTCACCACCTATTATGTACATATTGCTCTGCAGCAAGACACTCACTTGACAGTCACAGACTCAAGGCAACACCAGCTCTCCCCTGACTCAGCTACTCCTGTTCAGATCCTGACACTCCGGGTCGCTAGCATCAACCCCAGCGTCAAGCCCTTTGACATAAGGTACAGTAGCTAACACGAGCTATAGGTTAAGTTATAGGCTAAGCTTGCTGTTGTCTTGTCAGCTCATTTGAGAAGTAAACCGTAAACGCCAACCCCTTTCAAAACCTTAAATAGAACTACCATATTTCTTTCCCGTCGTAACACCTGTTTAATGCAAATATTGTTTTTCTGATGCATAATGCTGTTGTTGTACTATGTATGTGAAATACTCTGTTCTGAATTATGCACCTGCGTAGGCTCAATTCAACAGAATATGCAGAACTGCGAGAGAAGCTGCATGCACCAATCAGGAACGCTGCCAACGTGGTCATTCACCAGACTATGAGTGACCTCTTCTTGGAAACATTCAAATCCCAGGTGGAAATGAACCAAGTCTACCAGCTGACAAGCGGACAGGTGCACCCATGTTATATTGTCTATGGGTGAACCATTTAATGTATTCAACGTTAAAGGTAGACTCAGCGATATGATGCAGAAACTAAACGACACAGCGTGAAGTGAACCTGTGCACATACTGTGTGTGGTAGCCTAGAGCGTTGGGCCAGTTCCCGAAAGGTTGCTTGATCGTATCCCCGAGCTGACAAGGTAAACATCTGTTGTTCTGCTCCTGAGCAAGGCAGTTAACCCACTGTTCCTTGGGTGCCGAAGACGTGGATGTCGATTAAGGCAGCCCTCTGCACCTCTCTGATTCAGAGGGGTTGGGTTAAATGTGGAAGACACATTTCAGTTGAAGGCATTGTTGTACAACTGACTTGGTATCCCCCTTTGACTGTGTGAGCGCAAAGCGCTCACCTCAATCTCCGGTGTTGCTCGTGACAACATAATTTTGCTGAGTCTACCTTTAAATGAATTCTCCTCCCAACATGCTTGATAAATGGTCATGAAAAAATGTGTTCTGCTCAGTGTAGTAGAAACTAGAAATATCATGCCCAATATTTCTCTGCCTATGTTCTTAGGAGCTGGAGTCCTGCATTGGTTGCATGCAGGTCCCCGCCAACACCAAACTGTTACGGCTATGCCAGGAGGAGGGTGAAGGAGAGTGCCAGCAGTGCTACTGTAGACCCATGTGGTGTCTCACCTGTATGGGCAAATGGTTTGCCAGCCGCCAGGACCAGCAGAAACCTGAGACCTGGTTGGGCAACAGAGTGCCTTGCCCCACTTGTAGGGCCAAGTTCTGCATCCTGGATGTCTGCATTGTCCCCTGATCACTCAATACTGTTTTCTTCTCAGTCAATTCTAAAGATATGCATAGGAATCTGCTGGTGGCCTGGTGCGATGTGCATCAAATTGCCCTTGTGATTACTTTTCTAATTGTGCCTTGTCTCTGTTGCATCATTAGTGCCATTACTCTATGGGAAACCTTAGCATATTGTAGTTTTGTTCCAACTTTGCTCTTCATGATTTTGATTTGATCAAATATTTTTCCCAGCACAATATGGCTACAACATGAACTTTGAAGCTGAGTAGATTGCTAAGTAGAGGTTAAATTTAGTCTCAGAAAAATGACATTGCCATGAGCAGCACCAAAGATATTGCGAGATGCAAGACTCGCACAGTATCTGTGCATGTGCACGTGTTCGCGTCACACTGTTAGAGTGGTAGGTACGGGACCAAAACAGCTGAGAAGTTTAGCCTCGCGAGTCAATGCTCGTAGGTTTGTGGAAATCATCCCACTATGGCGTTTACTTTGTGCACCTACGTCATATCGCTGAGTCACTTATGCCTAAATGTTTGTCTGCCCCTTGAGTTACCTTGTTGCCTTGTGTGGTTTTCAACATATTCCAGTTGATCGTACTGATGAGAGTCAAATGGGGCAAAATTTAGTCGGATCTGGACAGTACGGCACAACATATCTTTACTCTGTTTTACTGTCTCTTTTTCAAGGGTGCTGTAATGGAAACATTTTGTTTACCTTTGTGTTATCGGTCTTTCATCGGTCTGTTATGCAATTATGGAACTTTGTCAATTAGGGCTATGAAAATATATTAAATGAAGTAGTCAGTTGATGAAATGGGGAAATCTGATGTGGTACATGGTATATAAAATTGCCATATCTAATTTCACAATAATTATGTTACCTTTATTAAAATATAGCTACCCTCTATTTGTTTTGTTTGTTGCTGAATGTCCACTGCGTGATACCACATTTCGATGAGGATTTGTCAACAGAAAATTAACTAACCTGACCTGGGAACAAAAAGGTTAAGAATTGTTGTGTGAGAATTGCCACAAAACATGTTTTTAACAATACCGAGAATGGATGACGAAATTACTGAACTACATTGTTCAGTAGGCCTAGTGATCCACCATGATGGTCTTGGGTGCCTCTTTGTGGCAATCAACCGTAATGGCGCATTCACTGGGAACTTGGGGACAAATCACGACGTCAGTGATATTCAAGTCAGAAAGTCGGAGTACTAGAAAGACGCCGGAGTTTCCGACTTGGATGAACATTCAAAATGATTTTCTCAGTTGGTGCTCGTTTTTTTCGAGAGTTTCTAGTTGTCTTGAACGCACTGAAGTTGGAAGTCACAGATTTCCGAGTTCCCCGTTTTATTTGAACGCGGCACCATTTGGTTTTGTCAACGAAATTTATAAGCAGAACATGTGTTAGCGCCGCGTTTAAAACAATTTTGAACTCGGAAATGTCCGTCTTCAGTGTGTTCAAGACAACTGGGAGCTCGATAAAAAAAAACGAGCTCATACTGGGAAAAATATTTTTAACCATAGAGAATGATAGAGCCCTCTAGCGGACGAAGTGCAGTTATCAGCATGGGCAGCGCCATTGGGTCTTCCACCATTTTAATGTAGTCAACAGGGCGAGACATCCAACTTCATTGGCTGATCTCTCCTGGTGACCCTGCTGGAGTCATGTCTAATCGGGTCATCAGGAGGGATCAGCCAATCGTACAGAATACATGTTACTACTCATTGGCGCTGCCCATGCTGTCACAGATGCAAAGACGATTCAGCATTCACGTAGTACTCGGATCTAGAAAACTCTGAAATGTATGCATAAGTATCTAATTACCAATTAAGTGGGAGTTTCATGTCGAAAACTCTGGCATTTCTGTAGACCTCTAACTTTCTGACCAGAAGATCACTGACATGATTTGACCCCGTTTTTTCAGAGGTCCCAGTTGTCATGAATGCACCAATAGACAGTTGGGCCAATGCGGTTTCTGCATTATGACGTATTAACGACACTTCAACATTCTATGTTATGCTGCGACATTTCCGACTTGCTGATTTGTTGAACGCAGCACGTGTATAACTACTACCCGTTAAAAAGTTGGACATTTCGCAGTTTCCTAGTTCCGAATAGCACATGGGCGTGGCGTTAGCTCCACATTAACAGTACATGGGGAAGAAAACATTTTTCTATAAAACTGAATGTCTAGAATGAGCATTATGACGCAGTTACATGACACTACAACATTCTATGGCAGCCATGTTAGCTCCCCATTACCATTACATGGGGAATATTTAAACAATGCTATGTAACAGAATGTATAAATTAGAACAATATTCGAAATTCTAAAAGTTTGCCTAGCTCCCTAAATATATGGCTATATTTATAACTAAACCACTCACTGTTCTATCTCCTAGCTTTGTTCTATCTGTGGTTTTGTAAACAAGCGCGACAAATCCCTCCCCTTCTGTCAGGTGACAGAATAACGTGAATAACGGGCATGTTCGTTTGCACATGGCACGGTGCCCCGGAACTGCAGAGGTTGCGAAATTAGACCATTCCATTGGTCCTTAAGCGATATCTCTACACTCCATGGGCACCGGGCCATGCGAAATGAATTCTCCAATTGTTGACTGACGTCAATGAAGCGCCATTCCTTAGCTTTGGCGCGTTTACATCAAAATCAAAAGATCTCTGCTTAAAGGAAGTAGCTACAAGCCTTTCGTTCCTCTGTAAGTATAGAAGAAAATGTCTTTTCGCCACAAATCCAGACGCACCGATGCTGAATATAACGGAGATGAAAATAGGTGAGTTGTCATGAGTTTGTAAGTGTAATTTAAAAATATATTTAAAAATATATTTTGCTAGTTCGCTTTCTCTCGCGCCAGTCTTCTCCCGCGAAATCAGGAATTGTTGCTGCTCTGGTTAGCTAGCTGGCTAACTGTTTCTAGATACATTAGCTGGAAAAGCGTATGTTTCCTATCGTGTTAAGTATGAGCATTTATTGCGTTGCTGGCTTATGCATGTTTGACTAGTTTTGCTACGTACAGTAACGCAGTGTTTGCTTTATTTTCATTAGATGTTAGCTAGCTAAGTTTACTGCTGGATAGCTAATCAGCTAACGTTAGCTTGCTAACTTGCCTTAACTAGTTACAGTAGCTAAATAGAAAGTGCAAACCATTTGTTTATCCAACTAACGTTAGCTAGCCAGCCAACTTTATAACTAATTTCCCTCAAAATGTAGCTAGCTAATGTAACTGGTTTGAACGCAATAGCTAACTAGCTACTAACGTTAGCTTGCTAACTATATTAACGTTGGTTGGCTAGCATAATATTTCGCGCTCATGCATTGTATGGCGCCGAAGCAGCTATTGTACTGTGCTTGAAATATCTCATAAATAGTCAACTAGTGTACCTACTAGTGTCTCCACTGAGTCTGTAGTGATTGACAATAATCAACTAAAACAAAGGGAACAAGGCATTTTTAATACTGTTAGTGTTAAGTTCTTCGGGAAAATTATGTTCTTGACAATGGTATGATCTTTCAGTCTTGTTGATCCATATATCATTGTTTCTAGGAATAGGGGCCCTTCAAGGTGGTCCAACTGCAGGAAACGGGGAGCTGATGGCAGTATGAGATCAAATGGGGACTTGGACTCGACCGGCACCAGTGATCTGAAGATTAACGCTAACCACAGACCTGTTAGGTAGATTTTTCTGTTGAGCCCTTTTATGCGTCCCAAATGGCACCCAATTCCCTACATAGTGCACTACTTTTGACCAGAGCCCTATGGTTTCTTTATAGGGACACGCCATTTAGGATGCAGACCTTGACAGCCATAAATGAAGTAGACCTTCCTGTGACGCATGTAATTGAGCTGTAAATGAGGGAAGCGTTTGAGAACAATGGCTAGGTTGGCAGATGGTTGCTAAATGCAGATATACCACATGTATGTCACCCTGAATAATGCTGGTAAAAACAAGCAATGAAAATGTATTAAAATAGGTGGTGTTTAATGTCTTTTTCACACCATCAGCCATCTCCAATTTAAGGTGTTTTGAGACATCTTCTGGAGAGGAGGCTCATAATAACTGTACATTTCATTCCTCTTTCAGTTTTACCACTCCTGAAAGTGAAGGTCCAGTTCCCAGATGCGCGGATTGGGGGAGTGAAGTGGAGACTGACGAAAGGCGCTCAAGTGTCCGTCGTGATATGCAACGGTCAGCAGTCACTGCAGTTTCCCCTTTTAGTTAAATGTGCTTGTAAAAGCTTTCAATTGCATATGCTATTGTTTCTTTTAGTTACAGGCGGAGGATACTAACATCAGATTTTGGTCCAAGGGAACGAAAGAACTCTTCTGGAAGGTATATTTCAAAATTGATGTCTCATACTGTGTTTTGCATGAGAGCCTGGTCCCAGATTTTTGTGGTCTTGCCAACTCCATTGCTCGCTCATTGTCAAGCCAAACAAACAATGTGCATGACAAGGAGTTGGCATGATAGCACAGACAGACTGGCACTCAGACTACATCCATTCATTGCATTTCATTCATTAAGCTGTTTCCTGTCTCTTCAGCTCAGAGTCCAGAGACTCTCCTGTCCCTGGTGAGGTCATGGAGGAGGACGAGGAAGTCCTGATGAGGAGGCAGAAACAGATCACCTACGGGAAGAACACACTCGCCTACGACAGATATATCAAGGAAGTACCCAAGTGAGTACAATAGTTTTGGTTTTCATTCAGCTACCACCCTAATAAATCAAAGCTAATATTACCCCATTTGTTTCCATTGTTTTGCCAGGCACTTGAGGCAGCCGGGAGTTCATCCTAAGACTCCAAACAAGTTTAAGAAGTACAGCCGGCGCTCATGGGACCAGCAGATTAAGCTGTGGAAGGTGAAGATTCACGCGTGGGATCCCCCAGCCCTGGAAGGCAGTGAGCTGCAGGCGATGTAAGCCCCTCAAATATCCTGGCATTTAAAACAATTGAGTAAAAAAATATATTGAACTTGAACTTTATATATTGAACTTTATACTCCCTTTGCTATCGTCCTTCAATTGTAAGCACAAGTTGTTCTCCTGAAATTGGATTTTGGAAATGTGTTAAAGCCATCCTGTCGGAATTTTTTTTATCTAGCTAGTCTCTGGGTATATCCTGGTGGCTTACTCAAACCAAGTTTGTTTCATGTATCATTTAGAGAGGAGGTTGACTTGGACGATGTCATGGATATTGAGCTGGACTTCCCTGAGCTGGATTCAGACTCAAGCGCACAGCCTCTTAAAGTCAGCAAGGCCTCTTCGTCTCAACCGGTTTGTTCTTTAACCAGTCTTGGCATGTTTGAAGACAACTATTGGTCCATGTTCAAAAGCAATTTTGTGAAGCTCTGTTGGACTCTTACCAAACACAATTGGAGTGACTTTGTGCTGCATTTTGTCAGTATAAAACTAATCTTGATTTTTTTTTTTTTATGTTGTAGGAATCTTGCCAAGGAACTCCCAGCAAGATGATGAAAATAGATGCATCAGTTGATCTTGACATGGCCTAACTGTTGTGTATTGAAAGACAATCCATGGTTATCACCCCAGAAGGGAAAAAAATGATTGAATGCTTAATTAAAATTCCAGGATAAATTCATGATAGATTAAGTTCAAGTCAGTGACCTGAATTGTATATAGTTACAATTTTCTTACGTTGTGCTGTGAATGCTTGCATTTCAAAATTGTTAATGCCTTTATATGTTAAGAAAACAAATTTATTGTGAGCAGTTGGGAGTGTGTAAATTTGACTGCGTTTAGACAGGCAGCCCAAATCAGATCTTTTTTTCTTCTCTATCAGATCAGCTCTGAAAAAGGTCTGTGGTTGGTAAAATGACCAATTAGAAAAAAATATCAAAATTGGGCTGCCTGTGTAAACTGTTTTGAAATACAATGTTGTACTGTATTTTGAAGGGTTATGTTGACATTGGGATTTTTATAGGCAGTTTTTAAAAATTAAACAAATGAGAAGTTATGCTTCAAGGTTATTTTAGTCTATGATCAGTTTTCTGTATATGCATTCTCGGCGTTCTGCCTGGCTGTAGCTGAGAAATGTATATCTTTTTCATAGTACATTAATGCTTATTACTTAAGAGAACATTTCGTTTATAATCGGTAGCTGATTGATAAATTGTGTAGGTCGGAAGCATGGATGAGCGCCATAGCTCCGCCCCGTATTAGCCATAACAACAAGGGACGCTCTCTTTTCATTGGCTGTTTGTATCTCATGACGGTTACCTAGCTTTGAGCTAGCAATGCTATTCGTGGACCAAGCCCGCTACTTTCGTGAGCACTAGGATTAAAACTCAAAATAGGATTGGCTAAATTACTAACCGTTGGCTGCTGTAATCCTCACAGCAAGTGTTGATGTGAAACACGGAAGTATTCAAGTACAAATGTGATGTTTGTTGTATTACCTTTAACGGTAGCTAGCAACAATGGATGCTAATTTCCTCAATTTTGCCATCGCTTGTTAACTAGAAAATATTAGCTAGCTTGCTAGCTCGAGTCGTGGCAAGCAACTTGGAGTAAAAAGTAATGTTGATACATTAACTTACCGACGCTAAGTGTCAAGAAGAGGAAGCAGATTTACGAGCCAGCTAAATGGGGTTCTCTTACTGGGCCTTTACGTCGGATACTGATTTCACAGGTATTGTGTTATTGCCGTTTTATTATGGCAGTAAGTCGCCTATACTTTTCAGATGGCCAACGCGTCAGCTACCATGTTAGGGTGTGTGTCACTGGGATAGAGTTGCTATGAATCTCACTAGAGTTTGGCAATGACAAGCAACTGAAATCGTTTTCAAATAGACACCTGTACTAGTTATGTGAACGGTGGCTATTTTTGCTTTGCTATACGATAGTCCACTATCAGCGACCGCACATATGGAGTATTTGGTGGCGACAGCTTTTCAAGGAATACTATCAGAAAACATCAGCAGGCGAGCTTGACCTCATCCCTAAAGTTTAAGAGCTAGACGTGACCTGAATACGAAATCTAAAGAGGGTGATCATGTTACCTTGAGTAACGTTAAAGTGCTGTTTCCTGGAAATGTGTTCATTTATTCTGACTATAAGGGCAGTTAATAACTTTGTTTCCAACAGCAATGTGAGCCATTTTGGGGAAGACCTCTGAATGCTGCGTCCTGTTTGATATGGCTCAGATTTTATGTACCCACCAGGAGACCCAGAATGGGACTGCTCTGGAAGTAGAGGGGCAGGGAGGTTTGGACAAGGCAGGAGGTAACCTTCTCTGTTCCCTAACGTCTACACTGACATTGTGAATAAGTAGTTTATTGTTACTTCGTGTTCTGTTTCAGAATAGAAACACTGTTGCGTGGTTTGATACTACTCTTTGTCTCCATCCAGATAAAACCGAGACATCCCCTGTGAATGAGAACCCAGAAGAACCATTTTCTTCTGAAGATGAACAGGTAAGTGACTAACATTCTCAATGAAATATTTTGTGGTAAGTCAATGTAAAAAATAAAAAAGCAAGTTATGATTTTATTATTGACCATTCTCTGAACTATCTTATTTCAGAAGAGATTAAATGCTTTGTCAGATGATGACTTTCTTTCAAAGGACAAGCTTGATGGTATGGGCAACGCCTTCTTTGTTACTGTTTTGATGGTTAACACCTGAGCTATGTAATTAGAAACAAATTGTTAAGAGGACCATGCTGTTTGTGTGGCATTACAGTAGCACTATACTCCTGTCATCTTCAGCTTCTTGGTCCCAGAGTTGCCCCTTCACCAAGTCTCTGCAGAAGGCGGAGGCCCTGCTGAGGACTCGCTTCAACCCCAGCCTGAGGTGGCTACTGAGGCAGAAAAGTGATGATATGTGGGAATTTGAGAACCGGGATAACTTTGTAGCGTGCCAGAACCTCACCTCTCAATCGTCTAGCAGGCTTCAGCGGCTAGACCAGGGCATGCTGGGTCTCAGTCCACAGTGCCAAGTGTTGCGGGGGCCACGGACAGGCCAGCTGCAGAGTTGCATCAGGTGCCTCGCTACAGAGGGCAGTTTCTACCACCACCCTCCAGCCGCTACCCTCAGCCAGCACTATGGGCAGCTGCAGTACCTACTGGAACAGCGGGCTCAGCTCCTTTTCCTCCATGAGTATGCCCGGCGCACCAGAATCACCACTGTGTACGTTGACAAACTGACGAGCCTGCTGGAGCAGGAGCTAGGTTTGTTGATGGACAGGAGTCGAGTCCTGGAGCGACCAAACTCTGCCTGGAGCTTTGGGATGGGAGGCCTGTGCCAGGAACTACGTATCCACGTGAGCCATTGGGATGCTCTATGTGCCAAAGCCCAGTCTGACGTCTGGCTGAGAACTGTTCTGTTCCAGAGGACAGAGACCCTTGCTGTCATGCGGCAGACACTGAGAGTGCTGGGACTGCAGGCCCTGGTTCTGATGGAACGTTGTATCTATACAGCCCTCTCCGCTGTGGCCTCAGCTCAGCTGGCCAGGGTGCCCAGAGACGCCTTAGAGGACCTGCTGGCTGGGGCAGAGGTCTTTAACCAGGTACTGGACGAGCAGAGAGTCCAGCATAGAGGCTCGCGGTGGAGGACTCAGACCCTACAGCTGTCTGACTGGCGTGGGCTGTCTAGTAGGCAGCCCACCCGGAGGGGTAGCCTTCCTGCACCGTTCCCAGTGGTTGAACTGATGAGGATACTGGCAGAGCACAGGGGGCAGATCGCGGCAGAGCAGCTGTACCAATGGGCTTCCCAACAGAGCTTCCTCCACTCCCAGGCCCTGCACACTGGAGCCCCAGCCCCTACGTGGGAGAAATTAGAACTGTTATTCCCACTGCTTTCCCCTCTACACCCATCAGAGCCCAGTCCTGATGGGCTCACACTGGATAACCTCCCTGGGCCCTCTTCAGATGAATCCAGGTTGGGAAAGCCCTGTCCCTTGTCCTCTGATCTCCCCTTTACAGCCTTCATCCGTCAGGACCGAAAGTCTCTAGAGATTCTCTTCCAGGCCCTGGTGTCCTCCACAGACCTGCTGGCTCCACACATCCCCAACAGACCCAGGCCGGAGTGGACCAACAACCCAGAACATTCTCCCAGGTGCTGTGAGGGAGAGTCCTCACCCACAGATGAGGCCAGGCAAGAGATAAAGAGACCCAAGTCAGTCCAGTCTGGGGCCTGTGTGGAGCTCTTTGGTCATTACAGGACAATGCTGTGGAGGGAGTTTGGCAAAGCCGTCATCCAGCGCTTCCACCAGCCACCAAAGAGAGACCCTTTGGGCAGTGTTAACCAGTGGAACGACCAGATGGTTTTCCAGCTTGTGATGTGGCTCAACCATGGCTGTAGAGGAGGTAACAAATGCTGCCTGTTTTTAATCAGTTGATGTGTGACTGTCACACTTTCAATAGATAATAGTTGAATGCCTTGCAGAGCTCGTCCCTGAGGAGTGTAGAGGAGTGGTTGATGACTTCAGCTTACAGCTCCTGTCCAACACTGCTTTTAGGCACTGGGATGAGGGTCAGTTTCTGTGTTTAAAACATCCTTAATCCAGTGTAATTTGACACCCATCTGCATCATGTAGTTATAGTAATATAACAACACAATGTTTTTGGTTTCTGTTAAGGTATTGCCTCTAATCTTTGTGTGTGTGGTTTTTTTCTCTCTTGCAGTGATGTGTGCATCACTGGGCTCAGGACTGAAAGATAAATGTCTTCCAGGAGTTGAGCGTGAGAACTGCATGGTGATGACATGTACAATGGAGAGACTCCTGCAGCTGTCCCCTCCACTCCTCACAGTGCTGCAGTGTCTTCAAACTTCAGCCCACCTGGTCCAAGGTAACCCCTATATCAGCCCACCTGGTCCAAGGTAACCCCTATATCAGCCCACCTGGTCCAAGGTAACCCCTATATCCATATGATTTAAATGCTTATTAATCTGGAAATCACCTCCAAATATCCCTAGGTCATTCTCCTTCTCTACCTCTTAAACATTCTACCAGGCCACACGGTAGTCATCTTGCTTTTCATAATTCATCAGGTGACAGTAATGCTCGGACTATGAGGTCCCTTCACATAGGATCGCTGAGCAGAGCGGTGGCATCCGTCCGATCCTCTACCTTCTGGGTCATGAGAAAGGCCTACCAGTTCCTTTCCTCCTGGTCCCTCAACAAGTTCCTGCTCGTCACCCTAGGAGACCTCAAGGTGAGGATTCACTCTGACATGCTTCCCAAATGGCTTCCTATATAGTGCACTACTTTGAACTAGAGCTCTGGTCTAAAGCAGTGCACTATATAGGGAATAGGGTGACATTTGGGACACACGTCTTCTATTTCCCTATTGAATGTATGTTGGCCTTGCTTCAGGTGTCTTGTCTTTAGTGAGAAATCCTATGTTGACATTGAGGGATGCACCTACATAAGTGTGTTGTGTGCTTTAAGGTGCTGAGAGCATCAGTGGTGAGGCTACTGCAGCATGTGGAGGCCCTGAGTGTGAATGAAAATCATTATCTCCTCAAGCTGCTGGCTGCACAGCTTACTCAGGGAGTCACAGATCTACAGGTGAGGGACAACATAATGGTTGATCTCCTGTCAATTTCTAGACCAATGTTCCACTTGTCTTCTCTTATAGCGTTTAGAGTTTATTACTCAAATAAACTCAGTTCTATTATGTCTGCATTGTTGAAGGTATTCTCTGAACTGGTGCTCAGAATCTTCTCCATGGACTGTAAGAGGATGTCTGAGGAGATCTTTTTGCAGACCATGCCCTCAGCAAAGCACTGGAGAGTGAACTATAAAACAGGTAAATTACAGACTGATGGAACTGAAATATCCTATATTCTAAACATGAGAAACATGTCCACTATTTGAGTTTTTGTTCTGTTGTACTTTGTGTATGGTACCAATGTAATTGATACTTGTTTTTTCCTTCATCTTATTGTATCTGCAGAGTTCCCCAGCAGCCCTAGTGATTACGCTGCTACTGCAGCTCAGAGTGTAATAGGACAGGTACTGGAGGGGGTGCAGCCCCTGCCTGAGGAGGCTTGGATCCCCGCCCTGACAGAGGCCATGACGGCCTTCATGGAGGCCTGGATGGAGCACATCCTCAAGCAGAAGATCAAGTTCAGGTATGTGTACAGTATTCTCTGATTTTAGATTAGCAAATACAACCGTGCTGAATACCATAGAAATACAATTACTAGAATGGGCATAGAATCTCTGACTTGGGAAGCCCATACTAGTGATTCTATTTCTGTGACTATACTGATTATCATTACTGTTCTCCTAACATGGCACTAGTAAGGGGAGTGATAGACACACCCACTCACCAACCGTTCTGTTCCTCTCTCTCTGTCTCTCTCTGTCTCTCTCTGTCTCTCTCTGTCTCTCTCTGTCTCTCTCTGTCTCTCTCTGTCTCTCTCTGTCTTCTCTCTGTCTCTCTCTGTCTCTCTCTTCTCTCTGTCTCTCTCTCTGTCTCTCTCTCTCTGTCTCTCTCTCTGTCTCTGTCTCTCTCTCTGTCTCTGTCTCTCTCTCTGTCTCTGTCTCTCTCTGTCTCTGTCTCTCTCTGTCTCTGTCTCTGTCTCTCTCTCTCTGTCTCTCTCTCTCTCTCTCTGTCTCTGTCTCTCTCTGTCTCTGTCTCTCTCTCTCTCTCTGTCTCTGTCTCTCTCTGTCTCTCTCTCTCTGTCTCTCTCTCTCTGTCTCTCTCTCTCTGTCTCTCTCTCTCTGTCTCTCTCTCTCTCTGTCCTCTCTCTCCTGTCTCTCTCTCTGTCTCTCTCTGCAGTATCCAGGGGGCTCTACAGCTGAAGCAAGACTTTGACCTCATCCGGAACCTGATACGCTCGGAGGAATACAGCCTGTCAGAGGAGATCCACCAGAGGCTGCTCTCCCTCCGGGTCTTCCACCAGGTGGACAATGCCATCGTGTGCCTGCTGCAGCAGCCCATGGCCAAGCCCTACATGCCTTCGCGGGGCTGGGAGCCCTTCAGACGCTGCTGTAAGTGTCCACCAGGGGGGGTGCCTTCATCATTGATAACATGATGTTTAGTTGAATCCCACCATAGTGGAATTATAAAAGTAAGCCACACAGGCAAGTCAGATGTACCACAACACTTTACAGCATTGTATTTGGCCTGTTTCTCCTGTTGACAATCATGTGATTCCTACCTGTCAGGTCCAAGTAGTGCCAATATGGTGGACCAATCGTCTAGCAGTCTGAATAACTTTGAAAGCATGGACCTCCAGTCTGCGTGTCAACAGGCCCTGGCCCAGGCAGAGGGCTCTATGAGCCCTGATCTGCTGGCCTCCACCCCGCAGGAGTCCTACCTGGCCGTGGCACAGCAAGAGTGGCTGGACCTGCGCATACACAATGGAAACCGCTGGAAGCTCCCTGGGCTGCAGTGCCTGACAAGGTCAGAGCCCTAACC
The DNA here is from genome assembly GCF_901001165.1 of Salmo trutta. Taxonomy (NCBI): domain Eukaryota; kingdom Metazoa; phylum Chordata; class Actinopteri; order Salmoniformes; family Salmonidae; genus Salmo; species Salmo trutta. The sequence goes on along the minus strand of NC_042969.1, from coordinate 25,504,642 downwards.
CTCAGGTATTCTATCTAGAAACTCATTCCTCCTCCAGACCAGACACTGGAAATGAACAGCCTTTTGGCCTAAAGGCTGTCCTACACGGCTGCTCATCTGGAAGCCTTTTTGCTCTTTGAATGAATAAATGTGTCAATGCGCTAGGGCCAGACAGCAAAATGATGGATGGTTAGTTTACTAGGTTATGAAGTTACTAGGAACATTTGGATGTTACATTTCCTAGGACTTCATCTGAACAAATCAAAGCCATGTCAATAGACTAGTATTGATGAAGTTCTTTATGTTATCATTAGCTACAAAAGGTACAAAGCAATAACGTTACTGAAAAGGTTTTTTGTTTCTTTTCAAAACAAAATTTCAAATATTGTGTGTATCCATGGCATGTGCATATACTTGAACATATTTTTGTAAATCCGTGCTGATGAAGTAATGGAAAGTAAAGATTTGTTTTTCATCTCTGGCTCCTGAGGGGTTTGTTTTGTTAATTTTTTAACCTCAGAAAAGGAAACATCAGGTCATACAATAGATGATCATGGTTGATCTATAGATAGTACACCCTCTCATAGTAAGATTACAGAATTATCGACATAATACATTGATGATGATGATACATTACAATATAGCAACTTCAAGAAGTGCATTTGATGCAAAAAAACCCATTTACAGTTGATAAGCTGAAGTAGTGAGAACTGGGACTACCTGGCACCCATGACTAGAATTACAATCAGGGCGACAAGGAGACAACAGGCTAAGATGGTGGCCAAGACTGCCCACACGAAGGTGGATTTGGATTGGTCACACAGGGAGCTCCTCATGGCTTGTCTGGCCCTGCGTGCCCGTGAGCGGTCCTGGGGTGGGTACCTGGCCATGTTAATGCATTCCATGCCCAAGGACTTGATCAGGCACGCACGGTGGTGGCTGAGCTGGTCGAAGGTGTGTTTCCCGTGGTACCTGCCCATTCCACTTTGACCTGTAGGGGGTCAGAGTTCAGAGAGCAGCAAGTGAGGTCATTATAAGATAGGATATTAGACTAGGAAAATTCACCAATGTGCTGGCCAAAACTATTAAAATACTTGAGTTGGTTATCGGTCTTACCTACGCCGCCAAAAGGAAGGGAGTTGAGCACGTAGTGCATTATGACATCATTGACTACCACCCCGCCGCTGCTGGTCTCAGCAATCATTCGCTTTATCACCTCATTGGCAAAAATAGAAACAAGAATAATATAGTCTGTGTGATCCTCCACACTCTCCTAATATGGAGTCCTATTGTTTCAACGGTAGTAGCTTACCTTCTTGTCAGAGGAAAAAACATACAGCGCTAAGGGCTTCTCTTTCCCATTGATGAAGCGAATTGCATCACCCACATCACCAACAGTCACTATCGGCAACAGAGGTCCGAAGATCTCCTCCTGCATAAGTCTGGTGTGAGGAGACACGTCCGTTACCACTGTGGGAGCTGGAGGAGCAGATGGGGGAAAGGTTATTGACAGACACACAGGAAGGTCACAGGGACGGTACAGTCAGTTACATCGGCACATCACAGCACTGACAAAAGTTCATCCCAGAATTGATTCAATATGGATTTGTTTACCCATTGCATAAATAAAGAAGCTTGGCATGAGTCCAGCCAACCATCTCCCCCATAAGGATTCTCCCTACCAATATAACACTGTGATGGGTCGCTCTCTCCCCCTAGTGCCACACTGCACCCCTCCAGCAGACCCATCACTCGACTAAAGTGGCGCAGGTTGATGATGCGACCGTAGTCTGGGGAAGATTTGGGGTCCGGGCCGTAGAACTCCTGGAATTGTCAAAAGACAAGGATTAAATGCTGTCTAAAACAAGGATTAGATGCTGTCTAAAACGAGGATTAGATGCTGTCTAAAACGAGGATTAGATGCTGTCTAAAACGAGGATTAGATGCTGTCTAAAACGAGGATTAGATGCTGTCTAAAACCATACACACAGTGTAATAGACAGATATAGAACCCTGATATATTGTCCATGGTAAAAGACTACTCTGCTGGGTGAAGACAGATCTGGAACAGACCTGTAGTGTATTCCGGATGCCCTCCACCAATTTGTTCTGAATGCTGGGCTCACACAGGATGTAGTCAGGGGCGATGCACGTCTGCCCAACGTTGAAAAACTTTCCCCATGTGATTCGGCTATAAAAACAAACAAATGACGTAGCAAGACATGTCTATATGAGCCATGTGACTATGGATAAAATGGGTTGCTGAGCAACGGTGCGAACTAGCAAATAGCTGTTACCGGCAGGCCACGATGAGGTCACAGTCCTTGTCAATGTAACAGGGGCTCTTGCCCCCTAGCTCCAGGGTGACAGGGGTCAGGTGTTTGGCCGCGGCCTCCATCACCACTTTCCCCACTGTGCTGTTCCCAGTGTAGAAGATGTGGTCGAATCGCTGCCTCAGCAACTCCTGGGTCTCTGGAACTCCACCTGTCACCACAGGATATAACTCCTGACAGGGAAAATAACCCAACATTAAAGTGATAGTTTACCCCAAAACCACAAATTTAGAATTTTTGTTATTACTGATACAAGGTTAGCAAAATGTAAGACCTTGTCCAGATATTGAGGGAGCAGTGCTTTGAGGAGACTGGCTGAGTGCTCACTCAACTCAGAGGGTTTCACCACTGCTGCATTCCCTGTAGAGGAAGCATGAACAGCGTGTGAGAGGGTTGCTGAGAGAAAGTTAGAAAACAAATATGCATCCATTACAGGATCAATGAGTTAGCCAGGTAACTTGACTAAATATTGGTATATAACCTTGTATTTTTAAAGATAAGCTTGAATTGGACATGGTCTAGTTGACTCAACAACCAAAAACATCTCTAAGTTTAACTTCATTAATGAGCCAGCAAATAAGTGGTTATTACTGGTTGTTTATCAACGTTAGGTGGCTAACTCATTGATCCTGCTTTGTAGTAAACCCTCTGCTCCGCTTGTAGTGGGAACATTTGAAGGAATTTAATTCAACTAGGGCCTGGGGTATATACCAGCTGCAATGGCCCCGATCAGGGGCTGCAGAGTGAGGGCCCAGGGGTAGTTCCATGCCCCGATGATGAGCACCACTCCCAGGGGTTCAGGCAGGATGTACACCTGGTCTGTTAAGGTCATGATGTTCTTCTCCACATGGCGAGGGGCAGCCCACTGAGACAGCTTCCCCACCGCCAGGCTGATCTCATTCTCCAGACCAATCAGCTCAGAGAGGGCTGTGTCATACTGGCTCTGTAAAACGACAGGGCAGTGATGTCTGTCTGTATCGAGGCTATATGGATCGTTATTGTTCACTTATCAACACACTCTGTGCCTTAACATGCTAGATTTGTCATTAAAATTAAGTCGGTGGTTGGACTTTGCTAATATGGTAAGGGGCATCTCCCTCTTTTCTCCCTCAAAGTTATGAAAACTCAGACATTCATTTTGTTACTTTTATGATTTGTGAAGCATCTATATAGGTCTTATAAATGCATAACGATTTACGAAGGCTTTATTACGTCTAAAAAGCTTAGTGTATATGTATATGCCCTTTGTTGATACATTTCAGTGTACAAAATATTAAGAATACCTGCTCTTTCCATGACAGACTGACCAGGTGAAAGCTATGATCCCTTATTGATGTCACTTGTTAAATTCACTTCAATCAGTGTATAGGAAATGGAGACAGGTTAAAGAAGGATTTTAAACCTTGAGACAATTGAGACATGGGTTGTGTATGTGTGCCATTCAGAGGGTGAATGGGCAAAACAAAATAATTAAGTGCAATTGAACGGGTTATGGTAGTAGGTGCCAGGCGCAACGGTTTGGTCAAGAACTGCAACGCTGCTGGGTTTTTCACACTCAACAGTTTCCCGTGTGTATCAAGAATGGCCCACCACCCAAAGGACATTGAGCGAACTTGGCACAACTGTAGGAAGCATTGGAGTCAACATGGGCCAGCATCCCTGTGGAACGCTTTCGACACCTTGCAACTCAATATTAGGAAGGTGTTCTTATTATTTTGTACACTCAGTGTATGTCTATTTATCAAATATTTTTTTCAATGACTTCCAAACTCTCACCCTGTTGAGGTCCTGCTTGAGCGCTATGGCAATCTCTCCTTGTCTTTCTGTGATCAGCCTCTGAAGGGACTTTAACTGTTGAACTCTGAACTTCAGGGGTTGGGACCTCCCTGTGAGAAAAGCATCCCTGGCAAAGTCCACAGTCTGCTTCTCCATGTGTACGTCTATCTATAACAAACAGACACCTGTAGCCCACAACCATAATCACAATGAGAAAGACGCTAAAATATGCACACCTACAGCAGTAGACCTAATCCTTTTGGTTTGAAAATGTCCTAAAATATACTACATTTACTGTGATATGCCTGACCAACTAATCAAATCCAACTTTAATAAAAGTGCATTTCAACATCATAATAATGCTATTTTTCTGATAGGCAGAGGGTTGAAAATTGAGCACAATATAGGGTAAAGTGCAATACTTACATGTGAATGAAAGCAGTAGCCTACACAAATCCTAATGTTGCCTGTTGTGTTGTCATCAAACCCATAAATATAGAGATGGTCTGTAAAAAAATGTAAATCCCAAATCTATTCACTGTTCGATGAGTACTACAAAGGCTGCTGCATATCTATTGAGAGGAAGTTGTTATATAGGCTACCCAGGGTCATATAAAATCATTACCTGGTTCTAGTGAATATTCAATCAAATTGTATTAGTCACATACAACAGGTGTAGCCCTTACAGTGAAAAGCTTACTTACGAGCCCCTAATCAACAACGCAGTTGAAAAAAAATAGGGCTAAGTAATAAAAGTAACAGGTAATTAAAGAGCAGCAGTAAAATAACAATAGCGAGACTATATACAGGTGGGTACCTTTACAGAGTCAATGTGCGGGGGCACCGGTTAGTTGAGGTAATATGTGAGTCACAAAAGAGCAGGACTCTACTAAAGCCTCGGGCTCACCGGACACTGCCTCTGCTCCCCCCCGACCCAGGCAAGGTAATGGCGGCGATCATTAAGTCCGAACAGACTGTGCTGGCTAAGGTGGAGTCACTATCCACTGACCTATACGCACAAATAGCCATTCTTGCCACCGAGGTCAACACAAAGATCGACTCCGTTAAAGACGACTTGGCGAAACATGACACCCGTCTGAATAGCTTGGAAGGCGGTGCAAATACTTACTCCGACAAAGTGGTGACACTGGAAGAGCAAATTACCCGGACTGGCTGCCTTAAGCAATCTTCGGGAGGTCCAACTCATTCCGTTACATATTTGCTGACAGTACATTTCGTTCTGATTCATTAACAGAAAATTCTATATAGTCCATCCCTGCTTCCGTGAAGTCTTATCACTTCTGCAGATTCTTATTAACCAGGGAGGGGGCAGAAACACATCGTTTTACTTTTCAACAGTAATGTCTTCATATCCAAGACTTGTGTGAAGATACATTTTTTTATTTAAATGTTAATTCATTAACTTTCATTTTATTTTACTCTTGAAAACCTTAATTGCACAATATCAAAACACCCTGTACTGTATGAGGTTCGTGATTGGACTTGGACTGCTACATATATGGCATAGTTATAAAAGAATGACCAAGTTCTAGTGTATAATAACCTGATGCTTCTATGGAAGCTTCTTCCTGATACCTACCTCACTGACGTAACTTTGGGTGACACCGTGGACAATTGGCAGTTATTTTTACCACTTGAGATATCAGAGGCAGCCTGTTAGTTTAATCATTACCTTAGCTCTCTAATAATTAGCACGTGCCATTGGGGGCATCAGTACCACTATAAGAATCTGGCCTTGCTGGACAATCCCAACATCATACCAGGAACCAGTGCTGGTCCACGGACCAGAGGTTGAGAAACTCTGAGCTAGACTGTCTGTAGTCTCTTCAAAGCAGCTGTGAAGAGACTTGACTGGCTGCCTTAAGCAATCGTTGGGAGGTCCAACTCATTCTGTTGCATATTTGCTGACAGTACATTTCGTTCTGATTTATTGACAGAAAATTCTATATCGTCCATCCCTGCTTCCATCAAATCAAAAGTATTTATAAAGCCCTTCTTACATCAGCTGATGTCACAAAGTGCTGTACAGAAACCCAGCCTAAAACCCCAAACAGCAAGCAATGCAGGTGTAGAAGCATAAACATTGCTTCCATGAAGTCTTATCACATCTGCAGATTCAGATAAACCAGGGGAGGGGGAAGGAAGCAATCTTCATTACTTGGTGTTCTAGTCCAACATACCACAGTACATTTGTTTTCAGTTTGGATATTGGTTTGATATTTGGAGTTTGTTAATAAATACCTCTTCAACAGAAGGTCCTAGGATGATTAGGGTGATATATCTAGAATCAGATGACGCTAGAGAGCAAGGTACAGCCTTTTTTCTTCTCTGTTCCGTTTTCAAAAAGTGACTTTAAATTGGTTTCAATGGGAGAATATTATGCATGGAGGACTGTCTTAAAGGGGCTGTCTTAAAAGTGCAATCAACACAACCTGGTGTTTACAGAAAAACATTTTTTTTGTCTCAATTAAATGATCTAGAGATCTTAAACCAACTTTATGTTTTTCCCCACAACAATTACATTTAAAAATGTTAACCTGTTTATATTTCATGGATTTTATATAAAAATATGAACTCAAAAAGAATAAATGGTGAGCAGCAAAATGTGAAGGTGCATTTTCTCGGTGCTCCTGTCCAGGGCTAACAATTTACTATTAATACTTCACCAACATCTCCCCTACCATGTTAATTTTGTAACATTTAATTTGGAATCAAACCCAATTTACTAATTTGGCAATTTTTTCTGAAAGTTTTGGCCTTTTCATTGTGAAATGTCGAAACAACCACGGCCACGAGTCACAAAAGAGCAGGCCTCTACTAAAGCCTCGGGCACACCGGACACTGACTCTAGGGATGGAGGGGGACCCAGACCTAGCCAAGGTAATGGCGGCGATCATTAAGTTGAACAGACTGTGCTGGCTAAGGTGGAGTCACTATCCACTGACCTATCCGCACAAATAGCCATTCTCGCCACCGAGGTCAACACAAAGATCGACTCCGTTAAAGACGACTTGGCGAAACGTGACACTCGTCTGAATAGCTTGGAAGGCAGTGCAAATACTTACTCCGACAAAGTGGTGACACTGGAAGAGCAAGTCACCCGGCTTTCATCAGATGTCGCCAAACTAACTTCCAAGGTCGAAGACCTCGAGAATAGACAGCGCCTGGGGAACGGTCGCATTTTTGGCGTGAGAGAGGAACTTGAGACCGTAGGCGGATTGCGGCCTAGCTAAATTGCAATAGGAAATTCCCGACCTTGATTACGCCCCACTCTTGACCGTGCGCACAGAAGCCTAGAGTCTGCACTGAAGAATGGGGAGCTGCCCAGACCCAGCGTAGTTAAATTCCACTACCTTCAGAAGGAGGATGTCTTCCGAGTGGCTCCCATCACCTACGACGGCCAGATTATTCACATTTACCAGGACTACACGGCGGCAGTCATGAAGAAGAGGTCAGCCTTCAACGAGGTGAGGGGGCTCCTACACTGCTGTCTGTGCACCAAGTTCGGCATTCTTTACCCAGCTGTACTGAAGATCACTATTCCTCCGGTGAGCAGAAGACATTCTTAGACCCAATCAGGGCCAAAGAATACATCGTCGCGCACCGACATCCACAGGAGGACAGGCAACATACGACAAACTAGCCATTGTAGGCCCATACTCTGCCTCTGCGCTAGCCATGCTAACGTGACAAAGGACCAACTAGTGAACTCATATCTTGATTAGAAACGTGCCTCCACCCTGCAGCCAAAAAGGACAATTATTCTTCCAGTAACTTAACGTTATGGACAATGATGGTATGTATAGGGTGACATATTCTCACAAGGACAATATAGTTTGAATAGTATTTTATTTACAGTACATGGCCTTTACAGTACAGTTTTTTTCCTGTTGTACTTTGTGTATGGTACCAATGTAATTGATGCTTTTTTCTCTTCATCTTATTGTATCTGCAGAGTTCCCCAGCAGCCCTAGTGATTACGCTGCTACTGCAGCTCAGAGTGTAATAGGACAGGTACTGGAGGGGGTGCAGCCCCTGCCTGAGGAGGCTCGGATCCCCGCCCTGACAGAGGCCATGACGGCCTTCATGGAGGCCTGGATGGAGCACATCCTCAAGCAGAAGATCAAGTTCAGGTATGTGTACAGTATTCTCTGATTTTAGATTAGCAAATACAACCGTGCTGAATACCATAGAAATACAATTACTAGAATGGGCATAGAATCTCTGACTTGGGAAGCCCATACTAGTGATTCTATTTCTGTGATTATACTGATTATCATTACTGTTCTCCTAACATGGCACTAGTAAGGGGAGTGATAGACACACCCACTCACCAACTGTTCTGTTCCTCTCTCTCTCTCTCTCTCTCTCTCTCTCTCTCTCTCTCTCTGCAGTATCCAGGGGGCTCTACAGCTGAAGCAAGACTTTGACCTGATCCGGAAACCTGATACGCTCGGAGGAATACAGCCTGTCAGAGGAGATCCACCAGAGGCTGCTCTCCCTCCGGGTCTTCCACCAGGTGGACAATGCCATCGTGTGCCTGCTGCAGCAGCCCATGGCCAAGCCCTACATGCCTTCGCGGGGCTGGGAGCCCTTCAGACGCTGCTGTAAGTGTCCACCAGGGGGGGTGCCTTCATCATTGATAACATGATGTTTAGTTGAATCCCACCATAGTGGAATTATAAAAGTAAGCCACACAGGCAAGTCAGATGTACCACAACACTTTACAGCATTGTATTTGGCCTGTTTCTCCTGTTGACAATCATGTGATTCCTACCTGTCAGGTCCAAGTAGTGCCAATATGGTGGACCAATCGTCTAGCAGTCTGAATAACTTTGAAAGCATGGACCTCCAGTCTGCGTGTCAACAGGCCCTGGCCCAGGCAGAGGGCTCTATGAGCCCTGATCTGCTGGCCTCCACCCCGCAGGAGTCCTACCTGGCCGTGGCACAGCAAGAGTGGCTGGACCTGCGCATACACAATGGAAACCGCTGGAAGCTCCCTGGGCTGCAGTGCCTGACAAGGTCAGAGCCCTAACCCTCAGGTATTCTATCTAGAAACTCATTCCTCCTCCAGACCAGACACTGGAAATGAACAGCCTTTTGGCCTAAAGGCTGTCCTACACGGCTGCTCATCTGGAAGCCTTTTTGCTCTTTGAATGAATAAATGTGTCAATGCGCTAGGGCCAGACAGCAAAATGATGGATGGTTAGTTTACTAGGTTATGAAGTTACTAGGAACATTTGGATGTTACATTTCCTAGGACTTCATCTGAACAAATCAAAGCCATGTCAATAGACTAGTATTGATGAAGTTCTTTATGTTATCATTAGCTACAAAAGGTACAAAGCAATAACGTTACTGAAAAGGTTTTTTGTTTCTTTTCAAAACAAAATTTCAAATATTGTGTGTATCCATGGCATGTGCATATACTTGAACATATTTTTGTAAATCCGTGCTGATGAAGTAATGGAAAGTAAAGATTTGTTTTTCATCTCTGGCTCCTGAGGGGTTTGTTTTGTTAATTTTTTAACCTCAGAAAAGGAAACATCAGGTCATACAATAGATGATCATGGTTGATCTATAGATAGTACACCCTCTCATAGTAAGATTACAGAATTATCGACATAATACATTGATGATGATGATACATTACAATATAGCAACTTCAAGAAGTGCATTTGATGCAAAAAACCCATTTACAGTTGATAAGCTGAAGTAGTGAGAACTGGGACTACCTGGCACCCATGACTAGAATTACAATCAGGGCGACAAGGAGACAACAGGCTAAGATGGTGGCCAAGACTGCCCACACGAAGGTGGATTTGGATTGGTCACACAGGGAGCTCCTCATGGCTTGTCTGGCCCTGCGTGCCCGTGAGCGGTCCTGGGGTGGGTACCTGGCCATGTTAATGCATTCCATGCCCAAGGACTTGATCAGGCACGCACGGTGGTGGCTGAGCTGGTCGAAGGTGTGTTTCCCGTGGTACCTGCCCATTCCACTTTGACCTGTAGGGGGTCAGAGTTCAGAGAGCAGCAAGTGAGGTCATTATAAGATAGGATATTAGACTAGGAAAATTCACCAATGTGCTGGCCAAAACTATTAAAATACTTGAGTTGGTTATCGGTCTTACCTACGCCGCCAAAAGGAAGGGAGTTGAGCACGTAGTGCATTATGACATCATTGACTACCACCCCGCCGCTGCTGGTCTCAGCAATCATTCGCTTTATCACCTCATTGGCAAAAATAGAAACAAGAATAATATAGTCTGTGTGATCCTCCACACTCTCCTAATATGGAGTCCTATTGTTTCAACGGTAGTAGCTTACCTTCTTGTCAGAGGAAAAAACATACAGCGCTAAGGGCTTCTCTTTCCCATTGATGAAGCGAATTGCATCACCCACATCACCAACAGTCACTATCGGCAACAGAGGTCCGAAGATCTCCTCCTGCATAAGTCTGGTGTGAGGAGACACGTCCGTTACCACTGTGGGAGCTGGAGGAGCAGATGGGGGAAAGGTTATTGACAGACACACAGGAAGGTCACAGGGACGGTACAGTCAGTTACATCGGCACATCACAGCACTGACAAAAGTTCATCCCAGAATTGATTCAATATGGATTTGTTTACCCATTGCATAAATAAAGAAGCTTGGCATGAGTCCAGCCAACCATCTCCCCCATAAGGATTCTCCCTACCAATATAACACTGTGATGGGTCGCTCTCTCCCCCTAGTGCCACACTGCACCCCTCCAGCAGACCCATCACTCGACTAAAGTGGCGCAGGTTGATGATGCGACCGTAGTCTGGGGAAGATTTGGGGTCCGGGCCGTAGAACTCCTGGAATTGTCAAAAGACAAGGATTAAATGCTGTCTAAAACAAGGATTAGATGCTGTCTAAAACGAGGATTAGATGCTGTCTAAAACGAGGATTAGATGCTGTCTAAAACGAGGATTAGATGCTGTCTAAAACGAGGATTAGATGCTGTCTAAAACCATACACACAGTGTAATAGACAGATATAGAACCCTGATATATTGTCCATGGTAAAAGACTACTCTGCTGGGTGAAGACAGATCTGGAACAGACCTGTAGTGTATTCCGGATGCCCTCCACCAATTTGTTCTGAATGCTGGGCTCACACAGGATGTAGTCAGGGGCGATGCACGTCTGCCCAACGTTGAAAAACTTTCCCCATGTGATTCGGCTATAAAAACAAACAAATGACGTAGCAAGACATGTCTATATGAGCCATGTGACTATGGATAAAATGGGTTGCTGAGCAACGGTGCGAACTAGCAAATAGCTGTTACCGGCAGGCCACGATGAGGTCACAGTCCTTGTCAATGTAACAGGGGCTCTTGCCCCCTAGCTCCAGGGTGACAGGGGTCAGGTGTTTGGCCGCGGCCTCCATCACCACTTTCCCCACTGTGCTGTTCCCAGTGTAGAAGATGTGGTCGAATCGCTGCCTCAGCAACTCCTGGGTCTCTGGAACTCCACCTGTCACCACAGGATATAACTCCTGACAGGGAAAATAACCCAACATTAAAGTGATAGTTTACCCCAAAACCACAAATTTAGAATTTTTGTTATTACTGATACAAGGTTAGCAAAATGTAAGACCTTGTCCAGATATTGAGGGAGCAGTGCTTTGAGGAGACTGGCTGAGTGCTCACTCAACTCAGAGGGTTTCACCACTGCTGCATTCCCTGTAGAGGAAGCATGAACAGCGTGTGAGAGGGTTGCTGAGAGAAAGTTAGAAAACAAAATATGCATCCATTACAGGATCAATGAGTTAGCCAGGTAACTTGACTAAATATTGGTATATAACCTTGTATTTTAAAGATAAGCTTGAATTGGACATGGTCTAGTTGACTCAACAACCAAAAACATCTCTAAGTTTAACTTCATTAATGAGCCAGCAAATAAGTGGTTATTACTGGTTGTTTATCAACGTTAGGTGGCTAACTCATTGATCCTGCTTTGTAGTAAACCCTCTGCTCCGCTTGTAGTGGGAACATTTGAAGGAATTTAATTCAACTAGGGCCTGGGGTATATACCAGCTGCAATGGCCCCGATCAGGGGCTGCAGAGTGAGGGCCCAGGGGTAGTTCCATGCCCCGATGATGAGCACCACTCCCAGGGGTTCAGGCAGGATGTACACCTGGTCTGTTAAGGTCATGATGTTCTTCTCCACATGGCGAGGGGCAGCCCACTGAGACAGCTTCCCCACCGCCAGGCTGATCTCATTCTCCAGACCAATCAGCTCAGAGAGGGCTGTGTCATACTGGCTCTGTAAAACGACAGGGCAGTGATGTCTGTCTGTATCGAGGCTATATGGATCGTTATTGTTCACTTATCAACACACTCTGTGCCTTAACATGCTAGATTAGTCATTAAAATTAAGTCGGTGGTTGGACTTTGCTAATATGGTAAGGGGCATCTCCCTCTTTTCTCCCTCAAAGTTATGAAAACTCAGACATTCATTTTGTTACTTTTATGATTTGTGAAGCATCTATATAGGTCTTATAAATGCATAACGATTTACGAAGGCTTTATTACGTCTAAAAAGCTTAGTGTATATGTATATGCCCTTTGTTGATACATTTCAGTGTACAAAATATTAAGAATACCTGCTCTTTCCATGACAGACTGACCAGGTGAAAGCTATGATCCCTTATTGATGTCACTTGTTAAATTCACTTCAATCAGTGTATAGGAAATGGAGACAGGTTAAAGAAGGATTTTTAAACCTTGAGACAATTGAGACATGGGTTGTGTATGTGTGCCATTCAGAGGGTGAATGGGCAAAACAAAATAATTAAGTGCAATTGAACGGGTTATGGTAGTAGGTGCCAGGCGCAACGGTTTGGTCAAGAACTGCAACGCTGCTGGGTTTTTCACACTCAACAGTTTCCCGTGTGTATCAAGAATGGCCCACCACCCAAAGGACATTGAGCGAACTTGGCACAACTGTAGGAAGCATTGGAGTCAACATGGGCCAGCATCCCTGTGGAACGCTTTCGACACCTTGCAACTCAATATTAGGAAGGTGTTCTTATTATTTTGTACACTCAGTGTATGTCTATTTATCAAATATTTTTTTCAATGACTTCCAAACTCTCACCCTGTTGAGGTCCTGCTTGAGCGCTATGGCAATCTCTCCTTGTCTTTCTGTGATCAGCCTCTGAAGGGACTTTAACTGTTGAACTCTGAACTTCAGGGGTTGGGACCTCCCTGTGAGAAAAGCATCCCTGGCAAAGTCCACAGTCTGCTTCTCCATGTGTACGTCTATCTATAACAAACAGACACCTGTAGCCCACAACCATAATCACAATGAGAAAGACGCTAAAATATGCACACCTACAGCAGTAGACCTAATCCTTTTGGTTTGAAAATGTCCTAAAATATACTACATTTACTGTGATATGCCTGACCAACTAATCAAATCCAACTTTAATAAAAGTGCATTTCAACATCATAATAATGCTATTTTTCTGATAGGCAGAGGGTTGAAAATTGAGCACAATATAGGGTAAAGTGCAATACTTACATGTGAATGAAAGCAGTAGCCTACACAAATCCTAATGTTGCCTGTTGTGTTGTCATCAAACCCATAAATATAGAGATGGTCTGTAAAAAAATGTAAATCCCAAATCTATTCACTGTTCGATGAGTACTACAAAGGCTGCTGCATATCTATTGAGAGGAAGTTGTTATATAGGCTACCCAGGGTCATATAAAATCATTACCTAGTTCTAGTGAATATTCAATCAAATTGTATTAGTCACATACAACAGGTGTAGCCCTTACAGTGAAAAGCTTACTTACGAGCCCCTAACTCAACAACGCAGTTGAAAAAAAATAGGGCTAAGTAATAAAAGTAACAGGTAATTAAAGAGCAGCAGTAAAATAACAATAGCGAGACTATATACAGGTGGGTACCTTTACAGAGTCAATGTGCGGGGGGCACCGGTTAGTTGAGGTAATATGTGAGTCACAAAAGAGCAGGACTCTACTAAAGCCTCGGGCTCACCGGACACTGCCTCTGCTCCCCCCCGACCCAGGCAAGGTAATGGCGGCGATCATTAAGTCCGAACAGACTGTGCTGGCTAAGGTGGAGTCACTATCCACTGACCTATACGCACAAATAGCCATTCTTGCCACCGAGGTCAACACAAAGATCGACTCCGTTAAAGACGACTTGGCGAAACATGACACCCGTCTGAATAGCTTGGAAGGCGGTGCAAATACTTACTCCGACAAAGTGGTGACACTGGAAGAGCAAATTACCCGGACTGGCTGCCTTAAGCAATCTTCGGGAGGTCCAACTCATTCCGTTACATATTTGCTGACAGTACATTTCGTTCTGATTCATTAACAGAAAATTCTATATAGTCCATCCCTGCTTCCGTGAAGTCTTATCACTTCTGCAGATTCTTATTAACCAGGGAGGGGGCAGAAACACATCGTTTTACTTTTCAACAGTAATGTCTTCATATCCAAGACTTGTGTGAAGATACATTTTTTTATTTAAATGTTAATTCATTAACTTTCATTTTATTTTACTCTTGAAAACCTTAATTGCACAATATCAAAACACCCTGTACTGTATGAGGTTCGTGATTGGACTTGGACTGCTACATATATGGCATAGTTATAAAAGAATGACCAAGTTCTAGTGTATAATAACCTGATGCTTCTATGGAAGCTTCTTCCTGATACCTACCTCACTGACGTAACTTTGGGTGACACCGTGGACAATTGGCAGTTATTTTTACCACTTGAGATATCAGAGGCAGCCTGTTAGTTTAATCATTACCTTAGCTCTCTAATAATTAGCACGTGCCATTGGGGGCATCAGTACCACTATAAGAATCTGGCCTTGCTGGACAATCCCAACATCATACCAGGAACCAGTGCTGGTCCACGGACCAGAGGTTGAGAAACTCTGAGCTAGACTGTCTGTAGTCTCTTCAAAGCAGCTGTGAAGAGACTTGACTGGCTGCCTTAAGCAATCGTTGGGAGGTCCAACTCATTCTGTTGCATATTTGCTGACAGTACATTTCGTTCTGATTTATTGACAGAAAATTCTATATCGTCCATCCCTGCTTCCATCAAATCAAAAGTATTTATAAAGCCCTTCTTACATCAGCTGATGTCACAAAGTGCTGTACAGAAACCCAGCCTAAAACCCCAAACAGCAAGCAATGCAGGTGTAGAAGCATAAACATTGCTTCCATGAAGTCTTATCACATCTGCAGATTCAGATAAACCAGGGGAGGGGGAAGGAAGCAATCTTCATTACTTGGTGTTCTAGTCCAACATACCACAGTACATTTGTTTTCAGTTTGGATATTGGTTTGATATTTGGAGTTTGTTAATAAATACCTCTTCAACAGAAGGTCCTAGGATGATTAGGGTGATATATCTAGAATCAGATGACGCTAGAGAGCAAGGTACAGCCTTTTTTTCTTCTCTGTTCCGTTTTCAAAAAGTGACTTTAAATTGGTTTCAATGGGAGAATATTATGCATGGAGGACTGTCTTAAAGGGGCTGTCTTAAAAGTGCAATCAACACAACCTGGTGTTTACAGAAAAACATTTTTTTTGTCTCAATTAAATGATCTAGAGATCTTAAACCAACTTTATGTTTTTCCCCACAACAATTACATTTAAAAATGTTAACCTGTTTATATTTCATGGATTTTATATAAAAATATGAACTCAAAAGAATAAATGGTGAGCAGCAAAATGTGAAGGTGCATTTTCTCGGTGCTCCTGTCCAGGGCTAACAATTTACTATTAATACTTCACCAACATCTCCCCTACCATGTTAATTTTGTAACATTTAATTTGGAATCAAACCCAATTTACTAATTTGGCAATTTTTTCTGAAAGTTTTGGCCTTTTCATTGTGAAATGTCGAAACAACCACGGCCACGAGTCACAAAAGAGCAGGCCTCTACTAAAGCCTCGGGCACACCGGACACTGACTCTAGGGATGGAGGGGGACCCAGACCTAGCCAAGGTAATGGCGGCGATCATTAAGTTGAACAGACTGTGCTGGCTAAGGTGGAGTCACTATCCACTGACCTATCCGCACAAATAGCCATTCTCGCCACCGAGGTCAACACAAAGATCGACTCCGTTAAAGACGACTTGGCGAAACGTGACACTCGTCTGAATAGCTTGGAAGGCAGTGCAAATACTTACTCCGACAAAGTGGTGACACTGGAAGAGCAAGTCACCCGGCTTTCATCAGATGTCGCCAAACTAACTTCCAAGGTCGAAGACCTCGAGAATAGACAGCGCCTGGGGAACGGTCGCATTTTTGGCGTGAGAGAGGAACTTGAGACCGTAGGCGGATTGCGGCCTAGCTAAATTGCAATAGGAAATTCCCGACCTTGATTACGCCCCACTCTTGACCGTGCGCACAGAAGCCTAGAGTCTGCACTGAAGAATGGGGAGCTGCCCAGACCCAGCGTAGTTAAATTCCACTACCTTCAGAAGGAGGATGTCTTCCGAGTGGCTCCCATCACCTACGACGGCCAGATTATTCACATTTACCAGGACTACACGGCGGCAGTCATGAAGAAGAGGTCAGCCTTCAACGAGGTGAGGGGGCTCCTACACTGCTGTCTGTGCACCAAGTTCGGCATTCTTTACCCAGCTGTACTGAAGATCACTATTCCTCCGGTGAGCAGAAGACATTCTTAGACCCAATCAGGGCCAAAGAATACATCGTCGCGCACCGACATCCACAGGAGGACAGGCAACATACGACAAACTAGCCATTGTAGGCCCATACTCTGCCTCTGCGCTAGCCATGCTAACGTGACAAAGGACCAACTAGTGAACTCATATCTTGATTAGAAACGTGCCTCCACCCTGCAGCCAAAAAGGACAATTATTCTTCCAGTAACTTAACGTTATGGACAATGATGGTATGTATAGGGTGACATATTCTCACAAGGACAATATAGTTTGAATAGTATTTTATTTACAGTACATGGCCTTTACAGTACAGTTTTTTTCCTGTTGTACTTTGTGTATGGTACCAATGTAATTGATGCTTTTTTTCTCTTCATCTTATTGTATCTGCAGAGTTCCCCAGCAGCCCTAGTGATTACGCTGCTACTGCAGCTCAGAGTGTAATAGGACAGGTACTGGAGGGGGTGCAGCCCCTGCCTGAGGAGGCTCGGATCCCCGCCCTGACAGAGGCCATGACGGCCTTCATGGAGGCCTGGATGGAGCACATCCTCAAGCAGAAGATCAAGTTCAGGTATGTGTACAGTATTCTCTGATTTTAGATTAGCAAATACAACCGTGCTGAATACCATAGAAATACAATTACTAGAATGGGCATAGAATCTCTGACTTGGGAAGCCCATACTAGTGATTCTATTTCTGTGATTATACTGATTATCATTACTGTTCTCCTAACATGGCACTAGTAAGGGGAGTGATAGACACACCCACTCACCAACTGTTCTGTTCCTCTCTCTCTCTCTCTCTCTCTCTCTCTCTCTCTCTCTCTGCAGTATCCAGGGGGCTCTACAGCTGAAGCAAGACTTTGACCTGATCCGGAACCTGATACGCTCGGAGGAATACAGCCTGTCAGAGGAGATCCACCAGAGGCTGCTCTCCCTCCGGGTCTTCCACCAGGTGGACAATGCCATCGTGTGCCTGCTGCAGCAGCCCATGGCCAAGCCCTACATGCCTTCGCGGGGCTGGGAGCCCTTCAGACGCTGCTGTAAGTGTCCACCAGGGGGGGTGCCTTCATCATTGATAACATGATGTTTAGTTGAATCCCACCATAGTGGAATTATAAAAGTAAGCCACACAGGCAAGTCAGATGTACCACAACACTTTACAGCATTGTATTTGGCCTGTTTCTCCTGTTGACAATCATGTGATTCCTACCTGTCAGGTCCAAGTAGTGCCAATATGGTGGACCAATCGTCTAGCAGTCTGAATAACTTTGAAAGCATGGACCTCCAGTCTGCGTGTCAACAGGCCCTGGCCCAGGCAGAGGGCTCTATGAGCCCTGATCTGCTGGCCTCCACCCCGCAGGAGTCCTACCTGGCCGTGGCACAGCAAGAGTGGCTGGACCTGCGCATACACAATGGAAACCGCTGGAAGCTCCCTGGGCTGCAGTGCCTGACAAGGTCAGAGCCCTAACCCTCAGGTATTCTATCTAGAAACTCATTCCTCCTCCAGACCAGACACTGGAAATGAACAGCCTTTTGGCCTAAAGGCTGTCCTACACGGCTGCTCATCTGGAAGCCTTTTTGCTCTTTGAATGAATAAATGTGTCAATGCGCTAGGGCCAGACAGCAAAATGATGGATGGTTAGTTTACTAGGTTATGAAGTTACTAGGAACATTTGGATGTTACATTTCCTAGGACTTCATCTGAACAAATCAAAGCCATGTCAATAGACTAGTATTGATGAAGTTCTTTATGTTATCATTAGCTACAAAAGGTACAAAGCAATAACGTTACTGAAAAGGTTTTTTGTTTCTTTTCAAAACAAATTTCAAATATTGTGTGTATCCATGGCATGTGCATATACTTGAACATATTTTTGTAAATCCGTGCTGATGAAGTAATGGAAAGTAAAGATTTGTTTTTCATCTCTGGCTCCTGAGGGGTTTGTTTTGTTAATTTTTTAACCTCAGAAAAGGAAACATCAGGTCATACAATAGATGATCATGGTTGATCTATAGATAGTACACCCTCTCATAGTAAGATTACAGAATTATCGACATAATACATTGATGATGATGATACATTACAATATAGCAACTTCAAGAAGTGCATTTGATGCAAAAAACCCATTTACAGTTGATAAGCTGAAGTAGTGAGAACTGGGACTACCTGGCACCCATGACTAGAATTACAATCAGGGCGACAAGGAGACAACAGGCTAAGATGGTGGCCAAGACTGCCCACACGAAGGTGGATTTGGATTGGTCACACAGGGAGCTCCTCATGGCTTGTCTGGCCCTGCGTGCCCGTGAGCGGTCCTGGGGTGGGTACCTGGCCATGTTAATGCATTCCATGCCCAAGGACTTGATCAGGCACGCACGGTGGTGGCTGAGCTGGTCGAAGGTGTGTTTCCCGTGGTACCTGCCCATTCCACTTTGACCTGTAGGGGGTCAGAGTTCAGAGAGCAGCAAGTGAGGTCATTATAAGATAGGATATTAGACTAGGAAAATTCACCAATGTGCTGGCCAAAACTATTAAAATACTTGAGTTGGTTATCGGTCTTACCTACGCCGCCAAAAGGAAGGGAGTTGAGCACGTAGTGCATTATGACATCATTGACTACCACCCCGCCGCTGCTGGTCTCAGCAATCATTCGCTTTATCACCTCATTGGCAAAAATAGAAACAAGAATAATATAGTCTGTGTGATCCTCCACACTCTCCTAATATGGAGTCCTATTGTTTCAACGGTAGTAGCTTACCTTCTTGTCAGAGGAAAAAACATACAGCGCTAAGGGCTTCTCTTTCCCATTGATGAAGCGAATTGCATCACCCACATCACCAACAGTCACTATCGGCAACAGAGGTCCGAAGATCTCCTCCTGCATAAGTCTGGTGTGAGGAGACACGTCCGTTACCACTGTGGGAGCTGGAGGAGCAGATGGGGGAAAGGTTATTGACAGACACACAGGAAGGTCACAGGGACGGTACAGTCAGTTACATCGGCACATCACAGCACTGACAAAAGTTCATCCCAGAATTGATTCAATATGGATTTGTTTACCCATTGCATAAATAAAGAAGCTTGGCATGAGTCCAGCCAACCATCTCCCCCATAAGGATTCTCCCTACCAATATAACACTGTGATGGGTCGCTCTCTCCCCCTAGTGCCACACTGCACCCCTCCAGCAGACCCATCACTCGACTAAAGTGGCGCAGGTTGATGATGCGACCGTAGTCTGGGGAAGATTTGGGGTCCGGGCCGTAGAACTCCTGGAATTGTCAAAAGACAAGGATTAAATGCTGTCTAAAACAAGGATTAGATGCTGTCTAAAACGAGGATTAGATGCTGTCTAAAACGAGGATTAGATGCTGTCTAAAACGAGGATTAGATGCTGTCTAAAACGAGGATTAGATGCTGTCTAAAACCATACACACAGTGTAATAGACAGATATAGAACCCTGATATATTGTCCATGGTAAAAGACTACTCTGCTGGGTGAAGACAGATCTGGAACAGACCTGTAGTGTATTCCGGATGCCCTCCACCAATTTGTTCTGAATGCTGGGCTCACACAGGATGTAGTCAGGGGCGATGCACGTCTGCCCAACGTTGAAAAACTTTCCCCATGTGATTCGGCTATAAAAACAAACAAATGACGTAGCAAGACATGTCTATATGAGCCATGTGACTATGGATAAAATGGGTTGCTGAGCAACGGTGCGAACTAGCAAATAGCTGTTACCGGCAGGCCACGATGAGGTCACAGTCCTTGTCAATGTAACAGGGGCTCTTGCCCCCTAGCTCCAGGGTGACAGGGGTCAGGTGTTTGGCCGCGGCCTCCATCACCACTTTCCCCACTGTGCTGTTCCCAGTGTAGAAGATGTGGTCGAATCGCTGCCTCAGCAACTCCTGGGTCTCTGGAACTCCACCTGTCACCACAGGATATAACTCCTGACAGGGAAAATAACCCAACATTAAAGTGATAGTTTACCCCAAAACCACAAATTTAGAATTTTTGTTATTACTGATACAAGGTTAGCAAAATGTAAGACCTTGTCCAGATATTGAGGGAGCAGTGCTTTGAGGAGACTGGCTGAGTGCTCACTCAACTCAGAGGGTTTCACCACTGCTGCATTCCCTGTAGAGGAAGCATGAACAGCGTGTGAGAGGGTTGCTGAGAGAAAGTTAGAAAACAAAATATGCATCCATTACAGGATCAATGAGTTAGCCAGGTAACTTGACTAAATATTGGTATATAACCTTGTATTTTTAAAGATAAGCTTGAATTGGACATGGTCTAGTTGACTCAACAACCAAAAACATCTCTAAGTTTAACTTCATTAATGAGCCAGCAAATAAGTGGTTATTACTGGTTGTTTATCAACGTTAGGTGGCTAACTCATTGATCCTGCTTTGTAGTAAACCCTCTGCTCCGCTTGTAGTGGGAACATTTGAAGGAATTTAATTCAACTAGGGCCTGGGGTATATACCAGCTGCAATGGCCCCGATCAGGGGCTGCAGAGTGAGGGCCCAGGGGTAGTTCCATGCCCCGATGATGAGCACCACTCCCAGGGGTTCAGGCAGGATGTACACCTGGTCTGTTAAGGTCATGATGTTCTTCTCCACATGGCGAGGGGCAGCCCACTGAGACAGCTTCCCCACCGCCAGGCTGATCTCATTCTCCAGACCAATCAGCTCAGAGAGGGCTGTGTCATACTGGCTCTGTAAAACGACAGGGCAGTGATGTCTGTCTGTATCGAGGCTATATGGATCGTTATTGTTCACTTATCAACACACTCTGTGCCTTAACATGCTAGATTAGTCATTAAAATTAAGTCGGTGGTTGGACTTTGCTAATATGGTAAGGGGCATCTCCCTCTTTTCTCCCTCAAAGTTATGAAAACTCAGACATTCATTTTGTTACTTTTATGATTTGTGAAGCATCTATATAGGTCTTATAAATGCATAACGATTTACGAAGGCTTTATTACGTCTAAAAAGCTTAGTGTATATGTATATGCCCTTTGTTGATACATTTCAGTGTACAAAATATTAAGAATACCTGCTCTTTCCATGACAGACTGACCAGGTGAAAGCTATGATCCCTTATTGATGTCACTTGTTAAATTCACTTCAATCAGTGTATAGGAAATGGAGACAGGTTAAAGAAGGATTTTTAAACCTTGAGACAATTGAGACATGGGTTGTGTATGTGTGCCATTCAGAGGGTGAATGGGCAAAACAAAATAATTAAGTGCAATTGAACGGGTTATGGTAGTAGGTGCCAGGCGCAACGGTTTGGTCAAGAACTGCAACGCTGCTGGGTTTTTCACACTCAACAGTTTCCCGTGTGTATCAAGAATGGCCCACCACCCAAAGGACATTGAGCGAACTTGGCACAACTGTAGGAAGCATTGGAGTCAACATGGGCCAGCATCCCTGTGGAACGCTTTCGACACCTTGCAACTCAATATTAGGAAGGTGTTCTTATTATTTTGTACACTCAGTGTATGTCTATTTATCAAATATTTTTTTCAATGACTTCCAAACTCTCACCCTGTTGAGGTCCTGCTTGAGCGCTATGGCAATCTCTCCTTGTCTTTCTGTGATCAGCCTCTGAAGGGACTTTAACTGTTGAACTCTGAACTTCAGGGGTTGGGACCTCCCTGTGAGAAAAGCATCCCTGGCAAAGTCCACAGTCTGCTTCTCCATGTGTACGTCTATCTATAACAAACAGACACCTGTAGCCCACAACCATAATCACAATGAGAAAGACGCTAAAATATGCACACCTACAGCAGTAGACCTAATCCTTTTGGTTTGAAAATGTCCTAAAATATACTACATTTACTGTGATATGCCTGACCAACTAATCAAATCCAACTTTAATAAAAGTGCATTTCAACATCATAATAATGCTATTTTTCTGATAGGCAGAGGGTTGAAAATTGAGCACAATATAGGGTAAAGTGCAATACTTACATGTGAATGAAAGCAGTAGCCTACACAAATCCTAATGTTGCCTGTTGTGTTGTCATCAAACCCATAAATATAGAGATGGTCTGTAAAAAAATGTAAATCCCAAATCTATTTACTGTTCGATGAGTACTACAAAGGCTGCTGCATATCTATTGAGAGGAAGTTGTTATATAGGCTACCCAGGGTCATA